>NC_045175.1:1199720-1202220 GCF_900700415.2 Clupea harengus | reverse complement strand
AAACTGTGAGATGCAAACATCGGTGGAGAGGGAATGAATAAAAGAACGAATGAACCAGGAAAAGAGAGAGAAAGAGAGAGAGAGAGAGAGAGAGAGAAAGAAAGAGAGCTAAATGGCTCTGGGAGCGCTGTGAACGTTCTTAAGCACCGGGAGGATGGCAGGCAACGGCTTGTGGTGAGCGGCAGGCGGCTGCGGTGGCGGCGGTGGCGGCGGTGGCGGCGGTGGCGGTGGCAGCGTCCTCCGCTTGCCTCCGAGCCCACGGCGCACGGCAGAGCTCATTAGCGCGGGGAGCAGGGGAGATGAATGGGTAAAAAGGGGATTAGAGCGACATGGATTAGGGCGTAGCGCTTTAAAATACAGGAGCCACTGAGCCGGCCAAGCAAGCCAAGGAGCCAAGAAGAGAGAGATGGAGAGAGAGAGATGGAGAGAGAGAGAGAGAGGTTGTTTGTGTATGTGTATGAGAGAAAGGTTGTTTGTGTGTGTATGTGTGTATGTGTGTGAGAGAAAGGTAGTTTGCGTGTGTGTGTGTGCGTGTGTGTGTGTGTGTGTGAGAGAGAAATAGACAGAAAGAGAGAGAGAGAGGGAGAGAGAGAGGAAGAGAAAGAAAGAGAGAGAACGAGAGAGAAAGGCAGAGGCATATGGAGACAGACATGTTTTGTTTGGCTGAGTGAGTGACAGAGACAAGCAAGGGGAAGAGTGATAGAGGGAGAAAGATAAAGAGAGACAGACAGAAAGCAAGAGGGATTTATATATATAGAGAGAGAGATAAAGAGACAGACAGAGAGGAAGATGCATATGGAGAGAGAGGTAGTTATTTTGTAAGATGTCACAGGTGGATTCTCTGCGTTTATTTGTAATTCTGGCATTGTTTGGTTAAGCCAAACCCAGTTTGCGTGCATAAACACAGCTGAGGACGTTGGTACCAAGTGGGCCGTGACCTGGGCAGTGATTGACAGCCGGCCACAGTGTGCAGTAAATACTACCCAGGACCTGAGGGTTTAGAAACCACACCAAATAAAGATGGACTTATATACATTAGTATATACATTATATCATCTACATCCTCAAGGCATTGCTATGTAACTTCAGAACAAAAACATCATCATTCTGACTAAGATCGATCCTGATGGCACTGAGATGGAACCTCATCTGTTGTCCTCGCTGGACGTTCTCTGTTTGAATCGCCAGTGTCGAAGTGGTGAACTGTGTGTGTGTCTGGGGCTAAGCCAGGGTACAGTGGGTTTTCTATGGGACCCGCCTACTAGGGAATTTAGTGCAGACGATCAAAGTATACTGACGTCAGCAGCAGAGAGTTGCCAGCCTTGGAGCAGCGAGTGTCGTGTCAGACAAAAAAGCCTCTTATTCAACCGGACCGGAGGGAGTAGATCTGTTTTGGGAGAGGAGCTGGTGAACACATTTAAACGAGGACAAGGAGACATGGGCAGTTTTTAGACGTTTTTTAGCCTTGCTTTTATATTCACAAACACCTACCAGGACTCAGCTAAGCCAAAAATACTACTTTTTTACACTCTAAGCACTCTAAAATCTCATAGACACTTTTTATTTTATTTTTTTGCTTTATCCTCTTCGCCCCCAACACCCCATTTTCTCCCTCTCTCTCTTTCTCACACACACACTCACACACACACACACACACACACACACACACGCTTTCTTTTTCTGAAAGCCTTGGTGACTCATTTCTCTCCACTCTCCAGCTACCAAAACAATCCTCAGTCTGAAACTGCAAGTGGAATATGTTAGCGTGTGTGTATGTCTGTCTGTGTGTGTATGTGTTTGTGTGAAGATAATTCACAGTGATCAGCACCTAAATCTGTTTAATTCTGTCCAAGCTCATATTGTTGTGTGCTGCATGAACCAATAAATATTTAAACAGCGTGTTTGTTTTGTTAGCAGTGAAGGAACCGAATGTGAGAGATTTTGCTGATTCCCCTAAACCCCCCCCCCCCCTCTGTCTGTCTGTCTGCTTTTCATCCTCTGTTGTCACAGACTCTATGTCTTTGCCATATTTTAGTTTATTGTTTGCGAACGAGCATGTTTGTTCGTCTAGTTTCATGTCCATGTGGGTAATGAGGTAGATCCCCCTACGTACCACTGCGTCGTAAATCCTCATATTCAGCAACTACATTTCTTTTAAAAGTAATGCACATAAACCTAATTATTCACTCTTTCCTGAATGTAACTTTTTTTTGGTAAACACAAACAACAACAACAACAACAAAAACTACAGGCCCCATAATTCTCAGTCCCCCAAGGCTGTTTTTTAATAGCGTTTGGGTCTACTTTTTTATTTGTGGGCGGCAGCGCAGAACCATGCTCTAATTGCCATCACGTTGAAGGGGCCCCACGCTGAGACGCCCCCCTGTGAGCTCGAGCACAGCCCTGGCACAGCCCTGGCACAGCCCTGGCATATCGCCGGGCACAGGAATGCCCTGGCATATCGCCAGGCACAGGAACGCTCGAGCACAGAAATGCCCTG
>NC_045175.1:1189720-1192220 GCF_900700415.2 Clupea harengus | reverse complement strand
CCCCTCCCCATCACCACAACCACTAATGATCGGTTCCATGGCAACAGGGTAAGCCTTAAGAACAGTCACCAATTCCAAGAACTTAGCAACTGCTATTCTAGACTTCCACCAGTTCCAGGAACTGACATCTCTGCTTAGGTTTCGGATACAACTTCTCTTAGAATGAATGACAAATGCTCTCGTTATTATCTTTGTTATGCCCAGAATTCTTCGGTATAAAATGCCCTTAGCAGAGCTGATTTCTGTAAAGCTTGAACCAAGTATGCAGTAACTGCCACTATCTCTCTCTTCAGCTGAAACTGAGTGTTTGCTTCAACGTGAAGAGCTCAACCTTTTCTGAACAAACAACTGCGACTCGCGAGTGAGACGCACGGTAGTTCGCTCCTGAATGCGATGAAAATTTTTTTTTCTTTTTTCTTCAAAAGAGCATCAGGTCCTTGAAACCGTCCTGGACGAGAGAGTAGGAAGTAGCGAGTGCGCTGTGACAGATGGTAGGTCAGCAGAGGAGTGGAAAACGCGAGCCAGCTCGAACAGGATTTGAGTCATCACAATATTTTGATTATGCCGATGACAGTCTGAGAGCTTTGCGAAAAAGGCAGAGTAAAAATAGACTCGCAGTTGTTTGTAGCGCATTCCGATTTTTAATCTTGGATCGTTTTTGTCGTTTGGGTTTGGTTTTGGCCAGATTTTGAATGCTTAGAACACGGAGAGTTTTTGAAGCAGTGGTCTGATGGTTTGCCAACAGGAAGTGGGTCAGGCTGGATGTTTGGGAGTTCAAATCTGTGTCATCTGGACCAAGCATTTCATTCAGAGCACTGGTGCATTATACCCAAACACGTTTACACAGGCTAACACTCACACTGATGCACGCACGCACGCACGCACGCACACACGCACACACACACACACACACACACACACACACACACACACACACACACACTCACACACACACACACACACACACACAGCAGAAGAAAAGCAGAGATAAAAGTAGAAGGATACAAGGTCAAAGAGCAAGGACACTTTGCATTTAGCCATTCTGCTGACCCTCTATTGCCAAAGCCACAGTTATAGCACACACATACACGCACACACATACACACACGCTCACACACACACGCACACACACACACATACACACACATATACACACACGCTCACACACACACACACACACACACACACATACACACACACACACACATATACACACCGGCTCACACACACACACACACATACACACACACACACACATATACACACACACACACACGCTCACATATACACACACACACACGCTCACACATACACACACACGCTCAGACACACACATGCACACAGACTCATGCACCCACACACACAGACCGCTTGATTTCACAGTGAGTCACACTCTGACACACACACACACACGTACACATTCACAGTCTCATTCTCTCTTCCTCTCTGTTTAACTCACACGCACACACACACACAAACACACACTCTTGCGCACATGATGTCACCTCACACACACAGCAGGACTAATAGTGGGCATTGCTGACATAATACCCGCGGGGCTAATGTAGCGTGAAGTGTGCCCTCTGCCAGGAGACGGGCGGTCTGTCACACATACACACACACACACACACACACACACACACACACACACACACAGTAAAACACACACCGACACACACATACACAGACACTCTCACACGCACACACGCACACACACACACACACACACACACAGTAAAACACACACCGACACACACACACACACACACACACACACAGTAAAACACACACCGACACACACACACACACACACACACACACACACACACAGTAAAACACACACCGACACACACACACACACACACATACACATACACATACACAGACACAGACACAGACACAGACACAGACACAGACACAGACACAGACACTCACACATACAGACACTCACACACACACACAGTAAAACACACACCGACACACACATACACAGACACAGACACAGACACACACACACACACACACACACACACACACACACACACACACACAGTGTGAGGGCAGGAGGGTTGAAGAGGGGCTACTTGAGAAGGAGCGGGGGGGGGGGGTCAAAGTGTCCTGCTGGCGGGGGCAGAGTGCTCTTAGAGGGGCTGGCAGGTGCTGAGGAGGAAATCCATCCTGCCTTACAGAGAGAGCAGTGTTTTGGCTCGCCTCCCCCTGGCGACAGATTTACAGGAAGGGGGAGGCGGAGAGGAGAGGAGAGGAGAGGAGTGGAGAACTTTCCAGAATGTGCCGTTTTAAAACAGGTGCATAGGTGTGACAGTGTGGGTGCAGGGCTGGGCCGTCACCCTTGAATGTGGGGGTTCAAATTGTTGTTGTTGTTGTTGTTGTTTTTCATCATGTTAAAATAGCGGCCAGATTCCACCCTCTATTTCAGTAGGCTTGGTCTGGCATCGGTTTTTATTACTTTCAAACTCCAGCTCAGCAAATGGTAAAAAGT
>NC_045175.1:1164720-1177220 GCF_900700415.2 Clupea harengus | reverse complement strand
AAGTTTTGGAAGTGTTTGGAAGTGTTTGGAAGTGTTTGGAAGTTTTGGAAGTGTTTGGAAGTGTTTGGAAGTGTTTGGAAGTGTTTGGTCTGATCCAGTCTCACAGGGGAATGTTGGAATGGGAATGGATTGAAGGGCTGTGAATAGAAAAGAGGGAAGAGAAATGGACAGAGGTGAAGAAGGTGAAGAAAAGACTATTTGCAGAAGGTGAGAGTGTGAGAGACTTGACAGGCGAAGGGGTGGTTTGCGAAGGACTGACAGTGACGCCTGTCCAGGTCACAATAGGAGTGGAAGAATGTGCTGTTGTGTGGGTTTGGAAGTTTTCAAACTATTTTAGATGTTTAGAAGAAATGTAGAATTTGATCTGCTCTACACCTAAAGGGGAATGGAGGGATAGTGGGATGATGAAGAGAAAGAAGAGATGAAAGGGGAGTGGAGGGATGGTGGGATGATGAAGAGAAAGAAGAGATGGTCAAGGTGACAGCTGTGAGGGGGAGACTGCTTTTACTGCGGAGAGGAGAGCAGAAGAGATATGAAAGAGTGGTTACCAGGGACGACGGTGAGGTGACGGAGGCGTGGTCGCCCACTCGTTTGCTCGTTTTATGGACCTCTGCTAACACTCTCTCTCTCTCTCTCTCTCTCTCTATCTCTCTTTCTCTTCATCCCTCTTCTTTGAATCCCCCCTGGCTGCCGTTTGATCCATTTACACTCACCCCTGGCGTGGGCCAAATAAGCGAGGCGACGCACGGTGCCCCACCCCACCTCCACCTCCTCCACACCTTTCTCCAACCCCCCCACCCCCCCTCTGATCTTCTAACATCCTCCCTTTTTCACAGTTGTCTTGCCCTGTTTGTTTCCCACACCCATCCCTGTCATTCTTTGTGGCTCCGTCCATAATTGCTCCTCTGCCTTCCCCTTTCATCCGAGCTAGTCTGCCTTTCTCGCTCTGTCCTCTCTCTCTCTCTCTCTCTCTCTCTCTCTCTCCCTCTCTCTCTCTCTCTCTCTCTCTCTCTCCTCTACGCCTTCTCCTCTCATCCTGATGGAGCCAGGCCTGCTCTTTCTCTCTCTGTCCTCTCTCTCTCTCTCTCTCTCTCCTCTACGCCTTCTCCTCTCATCCTGATGGAGCCAGGCCTGCTCTTTCTCTCTCTGTCCTCTCTCTCTCTCTCTCTCTCTCTCTCTGTCCTCTACGCCGTCTCCTCTCATCCTCGTCCTCGCTCATCCCTGCCAAATCTCTTCCTCTGGTTCCTCAGTCCAATCGTGCTCCTCTACTCCATTGATTGGCCTCCACTGCCGATCGAAACATCATTTTCATCCCTCTCTTGAAAGTCCTTATACTTGCTCTGCTCTGCCACGGCCCCTCTACGATTCTCTCTCTCTCTCCCCCCCCCCCTCTCTCTCTCTCTCTCCCTCTCTGTCAGCTGAATAAACAAACGATCCTCTCTCATTCTCTCTCTCGCTCTTCCCCTCTCAATGTCTCTGTCCGTCACATGGTCTCACACATACACATATATTATCAATGTTTAATCATAGGAAACAGCAGGAAAGCATGTCCCTAATACTGTGCTTCCTCTTCCTCTATTCCCTTCCCTTTCTCTTTCTCTTCTGCTCTTTCTCTCTCTCACAGACACTCACCTATAATTCCCCCTGACACCGCCACCATACCCTCTTCCCCCTCCCGTCCCCCTGGGGAGCAGTGTGGTCTCACCCTACCCTGTTCCTTTAATTGCTTACTAGGTTCTCCTGCTCACACCATGTCACCTCTAGTTCTTCAGTTCGGCCAGTCCTCTCTCTCTCTCTTTCTCTCTCTCTCTCTCGCTCTCTCTCCCTCTCATTCTCTCTCTCTCTCTCTCATTCTCTCTCTTTTCTCACAGTCAAATTCTGATCTCTGATTCACTCTTTAAAGGAATATTCTGGAGGTATCTGCCTTTAAACCCTCTTTCTGTGTCTTTTTCTCTCCTTTTCTTCCTCTCCCTAGTAGAGAGTCTTTACATATAGGAGTTTACTTACTTGCCCTCTTTAAAGAACATTCCTGAGGTTTCCATCTTAAAACTCTCTCTCTCTCTCTCTCTCTCTCTCTCTATGTCTCTCTTTTCCTCAGTAGAATTGGGATCTGCATAATTAACTTGCCCTCTTTAAAGAAATATTCCTGAGGTTTGAAACTCGACCTTCCGCTAGTCGATTGCCACGGTCGATCATTTTGATTTGTTTCAAATGTTCTCAGGATGAAACAGAAACTCTGTTGACTTGAAATATACCAAAAGCCTTGACACCAGCCACTCAATTGAACTTGCTGAGTTATGTAATTTAATTTCAAACTGTTCAAACAGTTTCAAAGTGTTATTGATAGTGACAGACATATCAAATGTAGACACGCATCATGTCAATTTGCAAGATTTATAAATGTTTTACTCTCTGCAAGTACAAAGTACAGAATATTATTTCTTTCCCACAACCATTACATATCTACCATTTGGATCAGAGATGGTGATTGTTGCATCAAAATGAATATTCTTATGAATAAGTATGGCTGCTCCTCTACTTTTGCCATCAAATTTTGAATGAAACATTTGTCCCACCCAGTCTCTATGAATCCTAATATGATCCCTGTTGCGTAGATGAGTTTCCTGTAGCATTGCTATGCCTACCTCCAGATGTTGCAAGTGTGAGAGAACCTTCTTCCTTTTAACATTGTGATTAAGACCCTTTACATTCCAACTTATAATGTTTACATCCCTGTTGCCTAGAATTGCATTGGAGGTATTATGTGTCATTGCAAGTAAACTTATCAAATATACCTGTGTCTATCCTACTTGAATGGTATAAGATAATGGATGCACAAAAAACAAAAAAGACATATATACACACACAATTACACTTAACACATAGTAAACAGAGCACTAAAGCCTGACAATGGCATCCCCCCCTGTAACACATTAACTTTTCGCAAACTCTCATTTGCAACTCTCCTGCTATTAAACAAGCAGTCTAAACTTTGTGAACCTCTATGTTTGTAAAAATTAGGTCATGCCCTCAGACATACTATGAACATGAAACTATACGGTGTAGAGGGAAAAGGACTGTCCATCATATATTGTATAGCTACATTAATGGCGGATAGGTCATTGAACGTATAGTTAGAAAAAAAAAAGGATTCTAGTGGTTCTTTCCCCCTTATGCAATTGGTCAGATATAGTTCATAATCATTCTGGATTTGACTCGTCACCTTGATTATCCTCGTCCGGAGTGGAGCGTGAAGGAGATTGGCCAGCGATGTGATTGTTGATGTATGCAAGTGTCTCTACGGGGTCGGTGAACTTCATACGCTTCTTGTCGTGGATGAACTGCAGTGTGGGTGGAAAGTACATACCAAATTTGATGTGTGCAGCATGGAGCATCTGCTTGCAATCGGAGAAGGCTGCACGACGTTTGTTGATGTCCGGGCTGAAGTCGGGGAATATATGAATTCTTGATCCATTGTAGGTAAGCGCACCTTTCTCTCGCGCAAGGCGCAGGATCCGCTCTTTGGTCTGGAAGTGATGTAGCTTTACAATGAATGGTCGGGGTTTGTCGCCATCTCGCGGTTTAGGAGCTAGGCTTCGATGAGCTCTATCCACAGGCAGTGACATTTGAAAGTTATCCTCTCCAAACAACTCCACAAGTAGATTAGCGATGAACTCCGTTGGCTTTGTTCCCTCTATGTTTTCCTTTATCCCGACGATTCTAAGGTTCTGCCTTCTTGTGTAATTCTCCAGGTATGATACTTTCTCCCTTAGCTCGCAATTCTCCTTAGCTAAGGAAGTTTGTGATAGCTCCACACCGTCCAATCTTTTATCCAGTTCATTAAGTCCTTCCTCCACACTCGTAATTCTCTGGCCAAGTGCATTAAGCGTTGTGTGTAAAGAAGCAATAGACGCCCGGTTTTCTTCTCGGAATGAGTTGATGGAAGCCTGGATAACACCAACAGCTTTTGCTAGCGCATCCATAGTTTTGGAATTAGCATCCTCCGAGTTCGTCGTGTTTCTTGAGGTTGACCGACTTTCTCTGGAGTCTTTAGGAGTCTTGTGCGACATTATATAGATATCAAACGTTTGGTGTACGAAATATTCGAGTCTAAGTATTTGTAAGGTTCACAAAATATTAATTACATTTAGGATTTTGCAGGAGCTGCGGAAGACACGTCTACTCTCTAGGCATGCTCAACAGCGCCCCCCAGAATATTATTTCTTATCAGCAAAAGTTTGTTTTTCATCTATCATGGTTATTTCCTAGCCATCGAGCATAAGTCCAAGTATGACTGAGACAACCACCCCAATTTTAAAATCCGGTTATCCCACATTATCCCAGATAGCCGAGAAGATGTAGAGGCTGATTGACAGCAATTCCTTTTTAAGCAAAAACTGTTTTTTTACAGACCAAAAAAACAAACACTCCCTTCCCTTAAATGTTTTCTTGAGACTCCTTTGCCAGGCACTCAACCCACCCGACCCCACCCCAACGCAACTCCCATCCTATCTGAGTTGCTGTTTACCTGAGCAGCCAAGTGCGGGGTAAGAGACCCCTGGCCTGGTCTATTTGCTGTCCTGGTAGGGGCGCATTTGTGGGAGCAGCGGGGGTGAATGTGAATATTGTAAATGTAATCTGCTTCACCAGTGTAAACAGGGTGCGCTCACGGTCGGGGGGCTGGTCCGGGAGGAATGTAATCTGAGCCCCCCCCCCCCCCCCCCGTCCAAACACACACACACAGACACACCACAGACACACCACACACACACACACACACACACACACACACACACACACACACACACACTTCTCTCTCACCAAGCTGCACAAACAAGACCCCTGCCAAGGCCTTTCAGTATTTACTCATTTGTATGTGGGCCTGTGTGTGTGTGTGTGTGTTTGTGCGTGTGTGTGTGTGTGTGTGTGTGTGTGTGTTTGTGTTGCGTCCGCGCCTGCCGCTCGTCTGACTGGTCATTATAAAACTCAATTGCATTAAACCCGAGGGTGACCAAAAGGTTAAACGACTTTTGGTGAAGATTAAACGACTAAATGCCTTTAGTGAAGTCGGCGGTTTGAATCGACGAGATCAAAATCTGCGCCCATTTTTCCCCCTCCGACCAAGACACACGCTTGCCAAATGAACACGGGCAGGTGATGGATCTAAGCTTGTGTATTTAGCCGGCGCCGCAGACTGTGACGTTCACGAGTCTGTGAGTGCGCAAAAATGTAATTTCTTCCGAGTAAATTGGGTGTTCGTTTTGTATGGGCCAATTTGCATATTTGGTCATTTTGAATTCCCTTCAAACAAAGCTTATCCCTCTCTTCCTTCTCCCTCTTTTTTCCTCTTTCTTTTGTCTAGTTGTAGGAACACCTCTAAAGGACAACAGTGCTGCAACAACTAGGACCCGAAGCCGAATTCGACCCGTGGTCAGGCAGTGACGGACGGACACACAGCATCCAGCCAATACCTGTCAAAACTGACTTCCTGCCCTGAGGAGTAAAAAGAAGCCAGACATAACAACGTAGCAGACAACTGCCAGACGACTACCAGGTTCTTCTGTGCTTTTGAGACACCCTCAAAGACCAGCGAGGGACAAGCCGCCCTTGGCTGCCTACCACTCCTCCAGGGCCTGCACCCTCTCAGAGAAGAACCTGTGACGAGCACAAAGCGGTAAGGACTTTCACCTCACGCTGCCATTGAACAGTTTAAGTGGACCTATTGATTTGGGGATCAAAATGGTTGAGTGCTAACTGAGTGCTGTGGCAATCCACTATAAGTTCAAAAAGTCTTCACTCCAACATCAGTAGAGCTAACATAATCCTCCTGATGTGTTTGGGCTAATACCTTCACCAGGGAGAGACAGATCTGTGAAATGTTTGAGACCTTTTTTTTTAGTAGAAAAGGTGCCATAAAACTTCTGTTTACATTTCTATTCGGTCACATTCTTTGAGGAAGGAGCTGCTTCTATCCAAGGTGACTTACAGTCTGGGTTTAAGTTTACAGTCTGTCAGCAAATGTGCTCCTTGTATCTGATCCCACAGCCTTCATGTTGTTGCTTTTCTCTACCAATTCAATTACAAATCAAATTCTACTCAGGGGTTGCTGGTAACATAATGGCTAACACACAGATATAAGCAAATAGAAGCTGTAGAATGTGGAGTAATTGGTATACGATGAAGCCAGTAGCCTACTTAATACCCCGTCGGAGATTGCAATATTTATGGTATCATGTAGGCCATTATGTTGTTACTGTGTATTAACACACATAGATAAATTAGATAAAAAAAAATTGAAAATTGCTAATGGAAAACAAAATGACAGTGCTGTGAACTAGATAAAGGGGGGCAGATTAGTCATTGCAGACTACAACAGACAACAACAGGACTGTGTTAAGCGGTGACACATGCCCTTCACCTTCACACAAAAAGAACAAATCACTCGCCGTGACTAACAGGGTTTTCCGGTTTGGCTTGTCCTTCATAAACCTGTTCTGTAAAACTCATTTCAGTCACCCTTATCAAAAGCAAACAACTATGAAATAAATGAGCTGGGGTTTCTGTTACTTGCAGTACTGTTGCATGTCAAGGTGAACATCTCATGATGATGCAATCCCCCAGGTGCTTCAGAGTCCAAGTCCTTCCGCAAGGGAAAGCTGACATATGTGCGTGGGACGGATATCACCTGTCATCTTCCTGTCATCTACGGAGAAGGAGAGTGAGGTCCCACGGGGCACATTCAAATCAGACACGGCAGACTCCCAATGAGCAAGAGAATGAGCACACCACCGACAGTCAGTCATGTGGTAGCACCCAGTGCACACAGAAAGGATGAAAAGAAGAACTATTTTGTTCTGATTTAAAGCGGGAGGATTGGATCTAAGAGGGCTGGCGATGTCGGCTGTAGATGCCACCTGGGGTTGTTCTTCATGCTTTTGCCCGCAGGCATTGAGAAACTATTACATGCAACGGTGAGCAGTGAAGTCAGCAGTGAAGTTTCAAACAGAGAGCCTGAGTGAACTGCTAATGGTGCTCGCGGTTAGGAGTTTTAACAAGACATTTTCACGAGGAAGTGTTTATAAATGATGTATAGATGTGTTATAGATGGTTTATACACATTCTCTATTCTATTTCAATTTGTTGTGTGTGAACACAAAAAACATGGAATGCATCATGATATTCAGTTTCAAGACCAATGACCAAACTAGCAGGACGTCTTAGACTGCTTCTTAGAGGTCAAAGCTCTCAATTTGATGCAAAATAGGTGGTGCTGCCTGCTGATAACTAATTTCATTTGATGCACTTCCTCACTGTGTTTTGGTCTTACAGTGGAAATATACTTGGCAAAATAACTTCTAGGAGATCAAAAGTAGACTATCAAAAGTAGACTATCTAAATGGTTATTTATGTGCACATCTGCTGTACGCATGAAGCCTGCAGTAATGTAGCAGTATGTGGTCTCTGAAGAGACTCCTTTGCCTAGCAATTGGATTAATGTTAGCCCTCCACTGTGGACTATTTGATATGTACTACAGGGTATAGATTCCTGGACAGAGCTTAGTTCTGCATTAAGATACCTTTTAAATGGTAATTCTCCTTAATCCCTATCCAGAAACTTCCCCCGACAGAGGGTTTTAAGAAAATGTTGAAGTAATGCCATCAGCTCAAATGCCATTCATTCAAAGCCCCTTTTTTACAATATGTGACTTAAAAAAGGAGAAAGACGCCAGTGCCATTTTCTTACTGGGAACTCTTCCACTGGTTCATCCAGCCTCCCATGAAGCAACCAGCCAAAGGCTTCAAGCCACCTGTTTCACAGCTGTCTCGCTCTCTCAGTACAAATGGCTTTGACTGCTTAAAGAAACTGTGGATAAAGCTTTTTTTTTTTCCTCTCCCCTCATTGGTGCCTCTTTCCTGAAGTCTTTTCAAGTACATTCTATGTAGCTCCTTTTGCGTTGCCAGCAGTGGTTACAGAAGGACCCAGCTGAGTCCCTCCCTGCCCTTGGTTGGCTGCGTTGGTTGGCTCGGTGCCGCTGAAAGACTCACGAGACAAACTTGACAGGTGCTCGGTCTATGTGGGAGTGTTGTGGGAGTGAGAAGAGAAAGAGGGAGTGTGCGATGAAAGCAGCGAATGGGGCTCTGATCCTCTGGAATGCTGGATTCAGAGGGGAGGGGGGAGAGCTTGCAGGTGTGAATCACCTAGGGATCACAAGAGGGAGGAATTCTGGGGAAAAAAGTAGGAGAAAAAAGGAAGGAGAGGATGGGAAATGCAAGGGGAAGTCAAGGTAGCGTCTCACCAGGCATTGAGTGAGATATCTCTCACTCACAGACCTGAGTGTATATCTGTCAAGTGAATGTAATGGGACCGGCATAGGTTTGAGGTTAGTTTATCAAGAATCCAGCCTAGGTTGTGCCCTGTCCAAAGTGCCCATCCATCACTTAAAGACATTGCAGAGGTGTTGATATATAGGTGGGTCTGGATCATCCATTAGAACTGACAGGGTGTCATTAGCAAATTCCATCTGTGGAGGTCCTATCTCTTGGGGGCTGGTCGAGAAAAAGATTTGCCCTGAGTGTGTGTGTGTGTATGTGTGTGTATGTGTGTGTATGTGTGTCCGGTTGTTTATCAATCAGCACGACCACCGACTCCCGTTCCTTCCCTGTCCCACCTATCAAGTCCGCTTGTCAGGGCTGAGATCGTCACGGTGATATGTGCTTGCCGGGAGGTTGTCCCACTGTGCTGTATGTGTGTGCACGTGCTGTGGGGATCGCTGGCTCCCCCTGATAAGGGAGCCAGATAAGGACGCCTCTATTCCCTCCCTCGCCTGCTTGCTTACCAATTGCCTTTGACCATACTGATGCGTGTGGGCAATCAGCAGGGAGCTCTGAGATACATGCTGGCAAAGACTGGTTTCCAGTGTACTCTCATAATCCCGGCACTAGACTGTTAGTTTACCAAGGCAGGGATTCTCAATCTTGCTCCTGGGTCCGGACTGATGCTATCAGTGAAACTCCTGATTAGCTGAATGCATCTGATTTAATGAAGTCATGATTTGGGATTACACTAACTGAATTCACGTGTGCCGGGAGCATGGATAGACAGAAGAAAATGAAAGGCAAGGGGGCTCCAGAAGCAAAACTGAGAACCATTGTTTGTTTGTTTGTTTGTTTGTTTGTTTTTACTCCTGAGCTACGGTGTCTACATGTCCAGATAGCAATCACTGCAACAGGATCTCTATGAGAAAACAAGCTGTCCTGCAAAATTAACACATAATAACACATTTTCTGTTGTCTGATTTTATGAGTCAATCCACTTTCTATAGCCACTTCAATCAGCAGGCATCATTAGCCAGCCATTTTGTAGTCTGCCAGCTTCAGGTCACTGGGAAAACAACCGACTTTAGTTACTAGTGGCTGCAAATGCCTGGTTCTGTAGTCACAGGTGGCAAGGCTCTCATTTTCAATCCTCCCGCCTTCTGTGCCATTTGTTTGGTCACTTGGTTGGTTGCTTGGCTGTTTTTGCTGTCAGTGAAACAGTGCCAGGGCACGGAAAAAGGATTGCGCTCCCCTGTAGTGCTCGCCCACCTGAGTGGCTCCACTTGGGCCCTTCGGCAGGGTCCACCAGGCAGCAATCCACCAGCACTCTTGGGAGACGCGTCGGTAAGCTGTAGCACCACTCCCCACTCCAACCCCCCCCCCCCCCCCTCAAAGCCAGGCCTCTGCCAGAAATCCCAGCCAGGCCTCTCCCTCCGGTCTCCAGCCGGGTGTGGAATCCTGGCCAAAAACCTGCTGTCTCTGCGGAATTTTCCTGGACCTTCCCTTCATTGCACCCTTTCACAGTCTGGCCCCCTCGTCTGGAGCCGTACCCAGGTACAAAGCGGCTGCCGCCTTTTTTGTGTGCTGTTTTGTTTGTGGAACGGCTCATTTCACATATCAATTTGACAAAGAGAGGTAATAATGGAGGGAGAAAAAAGAGGGGACTGCAAATCCCAGAATCCCCCAGGACATTGATTTCCAAGCATATTGATTTCCTGTGAGGGGGATAAGAAGCTACTCAGCGCTGTGGTGGTTCCCATCCTGCTGCCTCATCTGCATTAGCCATGCTAATCTCATTAGCCTTTTATATTATCAAATCCTGTAGGATTCTGCCTCCTGCACATTTCATAGCCCTCTCCCTCCCTGTAGCCTCTCTCTCTCTCTTTTCCCCTTGACAGGATCTGACTAGAATGAGGCACGAAGAGGCCTTAGAGAGAGAGAGAGAGAGGGAGACAGATGAGACAGGGAAGGAGAAGAGAGGGTAGAGAAAAAGAAGGACAGTGATGACAGAGGGACTGAAGCGAAAGTGCTTTCAAAGAAATGAAAGCTGTCTTTTGGATTCTTTTTTTTTTCTTTTTCTGGTTCACTTTCATTGCAGTCAGGTGACATGCTGGAATGTTCTGAAATGTGAGTGAGGCTTTGACATGAGGGGTTCTCTATCTCTTTCTCTCGGATGCTTTTTCTTCGCTGGCAGGACCTGCCAGAGTAGCCTTCAGCTCGCCTCCAGTTGAAACACCTGTCCTTAGTCGGGTTCCCAGTGGATCCACGTGCCTCGCCTCCTCCATAGACCTCAGAGGGCTTTGCACTGACTCCTGAGACTCACACGTCTAGACAGCCTCACCTGGTATTACCTCTCTCCCCCTCCTCTCTGCTAGCTCTCTCATCCCTCTTTCCTCCCCCTCCCCCCCTCTCTCCCCCTCCCCCCCCTTCTCTTCCCTCTAACATGTACTACCTATCCGAGCATGGCTTATCGCACAATCGTAGCCTTGAGCTTTTTTTTCTGCATCATTGGTCCTTCTGTGTGATCTCAGTGGAGTGGGCACGGTAAGCTGGAGCCTCTGCTAACACAGCCTTCGCCTGGGGTCGTCTCAAGGTCACTTCTGCCCGCCGGGACGGGTTATTTTGCTGTCGTTCTCTGATCGTGAGCAAAGGTTTTTCTTCCTGTTCCTTCTCAACTGTTACCGTCTCGCACCTCGCCAGTCTTATGAAACTCTCTCGGTTGTATTCTGAGACTGACTGTGCATTCAACCATGTTGGAGCAGGCTAAAAAGATGCCTTGTATGTCAATGTAAGACAGAGGACAGATGTTCAGTGTCTACCTCCAGCAAGTACAGCTTTCACGGCATATGCAAGCCTGTATAGGATTTGCATAAGTAATGTAACTTTAGTGTTTCTAAAGTTTTTTGCTCCCTACAGTTTGTCGTGTAATGTAGATGTATTCACATGGCAGTATGGCTATTTGTGTAAGTATGGAGATGTATGTATCTTGGCACCTCATCAATGATGACATTTCCACTGGGGAAACTCACACTGCTGGTTCAGCAGGAAGGCAACTCTTGCATACTTAAGTGCATCTGTCCTTTTCTTGAAGGGCTGCCATACCCCTTTAAAATACACCTGCCTCCCCAGAGTGAGACCGTGCTTACTATAGCTGTGCCTAAACATTTCCTTTTGGAAAGCATGAAACTACATTGGTGAAATAGGGAACATATTCACCTTGCCTTCTTGTTTCATTAGCCATTATTACAATAGTTGCTAAAAGTCCTGAAATTATTGTCAGACTGCACCTATTGGTATAATTACATTCTTAACATTTTGAGAAAATAAGCTGAGAAAATAAGCAGAACTTGTTAGACATGCTGGGTAATTCAGAGAGGGTGCCACTGGTAATGTACATTAAGTATTGATGCACTAATGCTGTTCTCTGATTGGCTCTCTTGTGTTTTATGGCTGGGATTTGCGTGGCATCCTGTGTGTTATGGCCGAGCTGGTCCAAGTATGGTGTCACAAGGGAGAATTCCCCTTGGCCTGTGCTGCAGTAATCCATCAGAAGGCCAGGCTATACGAGCCAAGGGTCCATTCATCTTCATATCCACTAAACCACTAATGTTCAGCATTACTTCAAGAAAAAACAAAATGGCCGCCGCCGCCACTACCACAAAGCACACAATGAAGATTTATGCTGCAAATAATCACAGGCTAAAGAAGGGGAACTCAGATAAATGGGACGTTCCAGAACTTCAAGTAATCAAACACGAAATGTCTCTAAAACCTCTTCTCTGCCACTAATGTCAGTCACATCACAGATGTCCTAATGTAGCTTTATCTCCCTCCTGCAGACTGAAGTTATTATTTTCTCTTCAGCTCCAGTGCCCAAGGCTTGTATTGTGGAGTAATAAGTCCCAGAGACATGCTAGTCTCCTCTGGTTGTCAGTCATCCTCAGGGTAGTAGTAGACTTTTTTCAGGGGTAGTACACTTCAGCTTATTTACTTTTCTAAGGGAGTAAGAGGAGTGGTAGTGTACCGTGCTTCAGTGAAGCGTCAGAGGGAGTGGTGGCATGGCACGGCTCGCTGGACCCCTCCTCCTCCTCCTCTTCCTCTCTCCTCTCCCTGGTCTGGTCGCATCTGGTTGTCACTTGTCTGTTCTGACAGGCAGCCGCAGCGTCGTACCCGCTCCTCCGTCT
>NC_045175.1:1142220-1159720 GCF_900700415.2 Clupea harengus | reverse complement strand
GCTTCAGCATATCCCCCCAAACATCCTCAGAGCTGTCGACGGGGTGCCCGGCAAACTGGAGAGATGGTTTCCTGAGAAAACATGGTTCAACACCGCTGTGCCCCTCAAACTACACTTCAAGGAAGAGCGAGGGGAAGTCCGACACTCTCTTTGGAGAGCTGGGTTACTGCAGGTGAAATTTCTGCTGGTGAAAAGTAGTAGGATTTAGAGTCAAGCTGTTTGCATTGATTGATAAGAGATGAGTGCTTTGGAGAAAGGTGTGTGTGTGGGTGTGGGTGTGTGTGTGTCTGTGTCTGTGTGTGTGTGTGTGTGGGGGATATCCACAGAAAGTCTTAAAAGCATGAGCTGTAAACTCGAAAGATTCAATTTAAATCCCGCACTCACTGGGGCTGAGATGTTAAAGCCGTCAGTTCTGTTTAATAAAAAAAAAGTATCAGGGCTGCTGTTTTCTGAGAGCACGTCTGGCCTCCAGTCACCTTCGCTAAGAATCCAAAATAATTAGCATTATGTGATATTTTTTGTACTTATTGTGCACACCACAGATAAACACCCACTGGCACAAATCAATCCAGTGGCTCCATGACCATGAGAGGAAGTACTTATGTGGGAGTGTGTCGATTATGTGTCTTTCTGTAACAGCCACAACACAGCTTTTCTTCCTCTAAATCTAGCTAACGGTTCGTTTTTTTTCCCCACAGGTACCTGAAAAATGTAAATGGATGGCAGTGCATAAATTATCTGCCTTGACTTTAGTTGTCCTGAAGGGTTGTGCTGGGTTGTGCTGGGTTGTGTGTGTGTGTGTGTGTGTGTGTGTGTGTGTGTGTGTGTATGTGTTTGTGTGTGTGTGTGTGTGTGTGTATGTGTTTGTGTGTGTGTGTGTGTGTGTGGCTAAGGGAGCCAGGTGAGGAGGTGTAGATGGTGAGCGTGAGGGGGAGGTGAGGGTTGCGGGGGCGAGATACCTCTCTCTCTCTCTCTCCTGTTGCCCTTGGTTTGTGTTCACCCCTCGGTCCCTCCTCTTCTCTGCCCTATACTACCCCCATCTCTCTTCCTCTCCTGCCTCCTCTTCCTCTTCTTTTCTCTCCCTCTATGTCTCTGCCCCAGGGTTATCATGCCAAAAGCACCCTGGCCTCAGATCCAGCTTGCTTTCTTTCAGTGTTTTACTTCCTCCTCTCTCTCTCTCTTCCTTTCTTTCTCACTTTTTTCCTGCTTTCTTTCTTTTTTTTTTTTTAGTGTATCTTACAGCCAAAGCTGGGGGTCTGATTGTAATGAAGGGGCTTTAAGCCCTTCTATAAAAGGATTGGGGCCTATAATTCCAGTGAGAAGTTAATCTGGATCATATTGTGTGTGGGTGTGTGGGTGTGTGTGTGTGTGTGTGTGTGTGTGTGTGTATGTGTGTGTGTGTGTATGTGTGTGTGTGTGTGTGTGTGGGGGGGGGGGGGGCATTCTGGTCCTCTGAAGCCCTTACGTGTCCCTCATTATATCCGTACTATTCGCTTCCGATAGTTGGAATTAAAAAACGACCCCAAAAAAAAAAAACGTTCTTTACAGCTTTATCCCTTAACGTCTTTTAACTCGCTTGTCACCTCATGCCATTCAGCTTAAAAAAAAGCCCCACTTAAATCGCCACCAAACCCTCAACCGCCCCTCTCCCCACCCCCTTCCTCGTCCAGCTCCCAATTAGTTTGACTGAGGAGTTTGACACCACGACCTTTAATTCTTTTTACTGATGCGAGTGTCTGAGAGGGACAGGCTTTTTTCGCCTCTTCTAAATTGAACGGGGGAACGGACGTTGACTGTCTCAGTCTTTTGCCCTTCCTTCCACCCTCACACCCCCCCGAAAAAAAAGTAGCTTGGCAGTCAGACGGCTTCTGTTTTGTGTCTGAGAGCCCGTCTGGCTCCATCTGTGCTGGGGTCGGACCTTCGTCTGCCCTGCGGAGACCTCCGCTCGAGATCATTATGATGAAGGACTAATGAAGGAGACGTGCAGGCGCTGATCTCTTGTGAATTCTGTGACACGGGCGAGAGGCGAATGGTGGCGATGGCGGTACGTTCACGCTTGTTTGGAATCTGTTCCAATTTATTAGCTGGGGAACGAATGCGATACATCAAACCCACACAGACACACAGATATACTCATACACACACACTCATACACACACTCACTCATACACAGGGTAGCTACGGTCTACACTTAACAGACAGACAGACACACACACACACACACACACACACATATACACAGATAGAGTACCTACAGCATCCATCAAGCAGACACTGAACGGCAGACAGACACACTCACTTACACACACAGACCACACACATCTGTCATTAGCCTGACTGACAGCCTCATTGTAAAGGCCTTGGCAGATTACACTATGAAATTCAAGGGGGATTCTTCATCTCTGGCATGTCAGTGTGCACAAATATGCCGCAGACTCTTTGCAAATTTGGCCTACGCGCCCCCCACTGTTTGTCAATGCAATTTGACACCCACACCGATACTGGGAGAGGCCCCAAAAATGATTACGGTGCTTTCCAGAACATTCCCATTCTGCCACCTCTTTTCCTAGCTGTCATCTCATTCCGAATTCAACCCCCTTTTTCTCAGTGTTTCCCCTCTATCCCCTCTTTTCTCCTTTTCCCATCTATCTCCTCACTGCCAGAATAGCAGTCTACACTATTTCTCCATTGTGGGGTAAAGAGGAAATTGTTTTTGTTTTGTTTCTTCTACAATCTGCTCCGTGGCTGTGTTGTTACCAAGCAACAGGGCCCTGTCTTGGCCTGTGTGTTTTGCTCAAATGAGTTAGCGCAGGGAAAATGCTCTGGTGAGCTGAATAGGAGTAATGAACATACCTGGCATTAAAGACCCGCTTTATTTCACTGCTGGCCCGCAACCATTAATCATACCAGCTACGATTCCAGCGCAGTTTGCTGGTGGCTGAAAGGAATCTCTCTCTCTCCCTTTCATTCCCACCACTCGCTATTTTGCTATCTTCGTGAGCAAGGAATTTTACTCTCTTCTTTTGCTTTTTCAATCTCAACAGCATGTTTGTCTGAGAGACAACCCCCCCCCCCCCATCTCACCCATTCTGTCTGTTTCTCAATCTTCTGTGTCCTGTGAGCTTTGCCTTTGTTAGCTTGTATTTGCCTCATATCACACAAACTGCCACCACCCCTCCAATGAATTGCGCCCTGTTTGCTTTTTTCTGTTGGCAGTGCCACCCCGGGCACGAGGACAAACATTTACGGGTGCGCACAGTACGTCCAGGAGGCGCCAGCTGGCATTCCCTGACACCTTCCATAACTCCCAACCCCCCTCCCCCCCACCTCACCCCCACAAAAAAGGAAAAAGCCTGATATTCTAACATGCATTTTACAATGGTTGACAAGCATCCATAAACAATCTACAACACAATGAGTCTATTATCCTATGACTTTTACAACCCAGTCATCTGGTGACTCTACCCATGGGGTCGGGATGGAGGCACTTCTCTCTCCACTCCCCCCCTTCCTTGGCCCAGGCCTCATTTCCTTGTTCTAGCAGCCCTTGCGGCGACATCACTTCTGGTTTAAAGAGAGAGCGTTTACATTTACTATGCAATCGTCACGCCAGTGGACCCCCGTTTGCCAGTAATTGGCAATCCCCCAACTGGAGGAAGGGGAGGGAGAGGGGAAATGAATTGCGGATCCCAAATTGGCCAAACGAAGTAGCTGCCGCATGGAAAGTAGGGGGAGGGTGGGGTGGGGAAGGGGGAACACATTCTTTCTCTCTCCTTCCTCTCTTTTTCTCTCTCCTTCCTTTCTCTTTCTCTCTCCTTCCTCTGTCTTTCTCTCTCCTTTCTCTCTCTTTCTCTCTCTTTCGCTCTCCTCTCTGCTTCTTCTCTCTTTCTCTCTCCTCTCTCTCTCTTTCCTTCCTCTTTCTTTTTTTCTCTTTTTGTTTGGGCGTCTCACACTTCCATTTCCTGGTTAATCGCTTGTCTTTTCCTCAGCTCTGTCAGTCTCCTTCTCTTCTGCCACTGTCATCGCATTCTTTCTTCTTTCTTCTCCTTCACATCTCTCTCCCTCTTCCACCCCTCTCTCTCTCTCACTCTCTGTCTTGTTTTTCTCTCTCAATTCAATTAAAGCGAGCTTCATTGGCATGACAAAAGGCAGTTTGTTTTGCCAAAGCTCGCTTGAAGTCCAACGAAGAATTGATAAAAAATGAAAAAGAGAGGAGAGATCACCCATCGTATATTTGTCTTCACTCTCTCTCTTTCTCCACCTCTTTGCTTCTGTCCTCTCTCTCCCTCCCTCCCTCTCCCTCTCTCTCTCTCTGTCTCTCCTCTCTCCATCTATCTCTCTTTCTCTCCCTATCTCCCTCCCTCCCTCTCTCTCTCTCTCTGTCTCTCCTCTCTCTCCCTCCCTCTCTCTCTCCATCTCCCTCCCTCCCTCTCCCTCTCTCTCTCTCTCTCTCTCTCTCCCTCTCCCTCTCTCCATCTCTCTGGTAGGTGAACATATGGTGCTGGCTGCTCTCTGATCTCTCCTCCAGCCCGGGCTGGGTGGCGTGTGCCAGCGCGTCTACTTGGCCAGCACAGACGAAAAGAGAGAGAGAGAGAAAGAGAGAGAGATAGAGAGAGAGAGAGAGGGAGAGGGAGGGAGCGAGAGAGGGAGAGAGAGAGAGGGATTTTAGACAAGCGTATGAAGAGATGCTGTTTTACTTACTTACTGTTCTTATTTGATTATCAGTACTGCAGTTACCCAGAGCACTAGCGGTGCAACTTGTACATGTACATCCCTCCTGATCCCCCCTCCCCCAAACACACACACACACACACACACACACACACACACACACACACACACACACACACACACAAAGAGCTTGTTAAAAAAAGAGCACATACGATGTTTTCCACTCTTCTGATCGATCCCCCCAGCTCTCCGTCAATGGCCTTCATGACGTGTTTTCTCTCTCGCTTTCCCTCCCCCACCTACTAAGCACACAAGAAACCTCCTGTTGTCTCCTTCCTCAAAGCGCTTGCAGTCTGATCACAGATAATCAAACAGCAGATAGATTTTCTGATAATGTCCGATAAATCGCTCCAGGTCAGGTCACATACTCCCCCCCCTCCCTCGTTTCTTTTTAGTGAGCTTCCCCATTGACTGTATCATCTCCCATGGGTCCCATCTCTGAAGACACGGAACATATGTTAATGTCTGTATCGCTCATGACCTCTTAATCCATACGAATGGAGCTCTAAGAGCTCCGACTATATTTATCAGTGATGGCCCCCCAGATGGTCACATGGAAGACGTGAAGGTGGAGGCAAAAAGAGTGGTTTCACAAAGGAATTAATTAGCCATTGATTTTTTTTTTGTGGTAAGTGGTGGAAAGTGGTGAAAGAATTAATAGAAGGATGGGTTATCCGGGAGAGAGAGAGATAGAGAGAGAACGAGGGAGGGATAGAATGAGAGAGTTAAAACAGCAGGGTGGGAAGCGCGAGACAAAGATGAGCAGCTAGTGTGAAAACCGCGGGAGTAATAATTTCATCACAGCACGAGGAGGTGAGGAGAGCACCAAGAAATGACATGAAGGCCAAGAGGGGAATCAAGGGACCAAAGACAGAGAGGGAGAGAGAGAAGGGGGGAATGGAGAAAAGAGTTGGAGAGAAGAAGAGAGGCCAAGATATCAGAGGAGCGGCGAAGAGTCAAAGGCAGCGGAGGGGGGAGTGGGGAGTGGGGAGGGGGGGGGGGGCAGGAGGAGAGGGGGGTAGGAATAAGAGGGGTGGGTGTTTGAGGAATGGCAGAGGGAGCTTCTAACAAATCTGATCAAAAGAGTCCTTATCTCAAGGGTTACAGGGAGAGAGGCGCACAGAAAAGTATTCTGACAAGAGGCAGCGGCTCGGTTCAGCGCAGTGAAAGGACGGGCGTGGGAGAAAGAATGTGAGGAAAAAAGAGGAGAAAATAGCGATAAAAAAAAATCCCCCCCCCCACACACACACACACACAAACACACTTCCTGTACAGTGTCTTCTCCCTCCTAACTCCCGCCATCTGGTTCATTGTGTGGGAAAGGAATCTCTCTCTCAACACCCCACCTGTGAAGTTTCCATTTCTGCGAAGAGTACATTTTAATTTGTCGTCCATGTTAACAGCTTGGACTGGCGTCGAGTCAACACTTAAGGAAATAAATGTGCTGGATGGCTCCCATAAAGACACAAGCGTTGCGGCGGGCCCATTGTTGACAGTTTAGGTGTGAAATTCCCATGCTGTTATTGCGCTGGTGAGCCTGTATACACAGGCCAGTATGTGGTACGCCGTGTGCCAATTTGTAGCTCAGTAAGTTTCACAACAAGTGGCTCCATTAAATTGATATTAACAGCGGTAAGATATTTCAAGTTTGTTTTTCGCACAGAACTTTTGTGTGTGTGTGTGTGTGTGTGTGTGTGTGTGTGTGTGTGTGTCATTTTGTGTGAACAATAGGTTATACCTAAAGCAGATGGGATTGAATCCCACTCCACTCACTTCTGGAGGTTTCTGGTTCACCTAATAGCTCTGTCAGCAGCACTTTCTGCTCATACTAAATCCTTCAAAAGCGTAATAGTTCAAAAATACTGATGTTAACAAGCATGAGTACGGCTTAACACAGAGCTAATGTTATGTAAATCACGGCCATTTAAAGCATTTTGCGAGAGATAATGTGCAGTGTAATGTATGGAGTACAATAAGGTGATAATAGGATCAGAATAAAGGTGCTGAGGGCCGGTGAGATCTATAGATATGTTTCCTTTGAATTGTGGGAGATAGCTTGCTGTTTCTATCCAGTGCTATCTCCTTTTTGGTGCTTGCCTACATTTGCATGCGTTTTAGTGTGTGTGTTAATTTTATCGCTCTGCATATTGCTTTACAGTACCATCTGTTCGGGGTTTTCCCAAACACTTCTTTCAAAAATGTTATGTTCAGAGACGTTACTGTCGCTGGCGGCCATTTCTCACAGGCCATTAGACAGCCACCAGACAGAGCTCTGACAGAGAGGGATTGGCTTGCGGAGCGCATGCTAT
Organism: Clupea harengus; assembly: GCF_900700415.2. Classification (NCBI taxonomy): domain Eukaryota; kingdom Metazoa; phylum Chordata; class Actinopteri; order Clupeiformes; family Clupeidae; genus Clupea; species Clupea harengus. Next base: position 1,152,680 of record NC_045175.1, on the reverse strand, counting down.
GACGTAGCCCTCCGCGGAGATAAACAGGAGGAAGCAGAGACACAGCTGTGTGCGGTCGCTTAGCAATGCCGAACTTTATGTCACCAGCTAGCCGGATGCTAATTAAGGAGATGGAAAAGACAGCCGAAAGTAGAAGAGGGGAGGTCACCGAGGCCTGGAGAGAAAAGCGATGAGACGCTCGGATGGTATGCGCTCCGCTAGGTTGGAGACGGGGCGCTAAGCCCTGACAGGCTCGAGATCCTGTCTGAAGATGATGCACCACTTTCAGTCCATCAGACATGAGAGACCCAGCAGGCGCTAGCTAGCTCTCCGTCTTTGAAGCTGACATCTCTAATTACCCTATCTTCTATACCCTCCCCTACCCTATATACCCTGCCCTATCTTCACAGAGTTAAGTTTAAATTAGACTTTGGACGGCTGTTTCTTTTGCGTTCAGGGACACACCTTGACTTCTGGCTCATTGGTGTTTGGTTGCAAGTGGTTGGAAGTTGCAGCTCTAGGTACATGACCTATTTCTGCTTGTACATTCGGGTGCTGGAGTTTGATATGTTGATTGAAACCCCAGGAGAATGTCAATTTTCCTCGATTTCAATTTCATATCTAGCCATGTTTTGCTGTAATTTGTTTTTCATTTTGAAAGTAAGAGCTGCCAAGATATCAGATGTAATTCAAATCCACCCTATGTTTTATAACAACATTCTACATCATTCTACAACATCATTTAGATTACTGGGAAAGAGGCATATAGACACACATCAGTCAACATTACATATGCAACAACAAGGAAAACATATTTATAAAAATGTTACCCTGATGATGCAAAAACAACCCCAAACCAAAATAAATCACATCAGATAATTGCAAGTTTTAATATGCATCCGCGCGTCTTTGTAGTTGCATGTGTACTGTTTTCCTTATAGGCTATGCAAAATGCATGGAGAAATCCATGTAATGCAGACCAGCTCGGAGGAATTGAGAAGTGCTCTGCAGCATATCCAAAGACTTAAGATTGTATCTTAATCGCACATGATCCCCCCCCCGCCTTGTGCTACACACTCATTCATGTAAGATTGCAATAAAAATGCTGGTTAGGATTTCTTTCGTGTTTTCTATGTTGCTAGTAAGTAATGTAATACCATCTTAATACATATCTAATGATATCAGGCTGGTACATTTTTCATTATGTTTTCATTTCTGCAGCCAATCTTGGGCACCGCCTTGGTTCCATCAATTAGCATGTTGATGTATGCAGCACCAGTAATACCCCTCTCAAAGACCTTGTGTTTATGTTCTTTCCTCAAGGTTCTTACACTTTCATTCAGGTTTTGCTTCTCTGTTCTCTCCTTCTCCCTCTCTCTCTCTTTCCCTCTTCATCCCTCTATCCCCCATCACAATCTTCTCTTTGCTCGCACACACAGACTATCTCATCTCTAAGTAGTCGTGCTCTCCCTTCTCTCTCTCTGTCCCTCGTTCTCTCTCTGTCTCACTATCTCTCGCTCTCTCTCTCTCTCTCCCTCTCTCTCTCTCTCTCTCTCTCACTCCGCTCTGCTCTGCTCTGCTCTGCTCTGCTCTCCTCTTTGAAGTGTAAATCTTTTCAGCAGGACTCCTGGTTAATGAAGCTGCTGGCTTGTCTTAATGAGAAGAGTCTTGGCTTCCCTTGACGAGACTCGCGAGGCATGGGAGGAGGAGGTATGGGAGAAAATACGGCATAAAGAAGCAAGCAAAGGGAGGGAGAGAGAGGGAAAGAAAGAGAGAGAAAGAGAGAGAGAGAGAGTGTGTGTGTGTGTGTGAAAGAGAGCAATATAGTACCAGACCAGGGGCATAAGGGAGAGAGGAGAAATAATGAGAGAGCATACAGTCACATTAACTCCCAAGCGTTGCCATAGGTCTCCAGCCTTACTCTGTCCATAGTCTTCTGTCTGTCCAGTGTACTCCTCGTTCCTCAAGGTTCTTGCACTTCCATTCAGGTTTTGCAGCTCTGTTCTCTCCTTCTCCCTATCTCCCTCTTTCCCTCCTCATCCCTCTATCCCCCATCACAATCTCCAGCCATGGAGAGCATCCAGTGTACCCACACATGGACGCGGACAATCGGCGTTTAGTGTTTTGGTGTAAACAGGCAAATCTGATATGTCACAGAACTGAGCAAGAGAGGAACTAGTATCTCTCACAGTGTATGACGAGGTGGCATAGAGCGAGACACACAGGCGGCGGAGAAACAGATAGAAACGAGAACTCGGAGACGAGAGTGAGGAGTGCGACAGGAGCAGGAGAGGAAACGATCGTGACACATGAGCTCGTTTTTCACAACCGATATTGCAGGATGTGACAAGGGAAAGACGGGGCCGCGTTCACAGGTTGGTGGGGTGCGGGGCGGATCTTTTGCCTCGTTCCCGTCGTGCGACTCGGCAGATAAACACACTTCATCGGGAGATAACGAGCGCTCTTCTTTATCGTGCCGATAACAAATGCAACACAGATGAAAAATGGAGGAGCGAAACAAGACAAAGAGAGCGAGAGAGAGAGAGAGAGAGAGAGAGAGAGAGAGAGAGCAAATCACTCCGAAAATGTTGCTGTGAGTGCAAATGTGTGCAGATGGAGGGAAAGAAGGGGGGAGATAAAGGACAGGAAACGTAGTGATTGACAGAGAAAGAGTAAAAGTTAGATCAGCATCTCTGAGGAACGCGCTGACGTTACATAACCTGACAAGTCTTTGGCTGCATCGGGATCAGAGTACCCCCATAAATAGGCCAGCAAGGCAAGAGCACCGATGGAAATACAATCAGATAGCAGACTGACTTCTATTTACCTCTCGGTAAATATACCCTGGAGCACCTCATTTTCACAAGTTTAAGTCAAGGAAGTCATTTGGTGTCAAGTGTAATTACTTATTCATTTTTTTTTAAGGCTGCTTTGCGAAAAATAAGACGCAAAGTGCAGGTGATGTTAGAAATGCCAGACTGGGGCAAAGAGCAGACATTTCAGCTCGGTGACGTTTATCAGTGCTGTGAAAGTCGAGTTGCCAGAACAAAGTGCACCTTGACGGCTTCCAGAGAGACTTGACAAAAACGTGAAATGTACTGTAGCTGTGTTTATCAATACTGGAGGCACCAATCAAGGTGAATATTAATTGTCTCATTAAACAATTGACCTTGAACACATACAGCGATTTTTGTAAACCTTACAGTATCTTGATTTTTTTAAAATGTAAAACGCATATCTGATATTGTCTGTTTGATCTATGCTATTAGTTGAACATAACGTTATGAACCGGTAATCAAACAACTAAGAGGCAATTATGCTCTAAAATGATGTCAATTTACATTCCATTTGCTTATTTATTTGTACAAGGTTGCACCATGAATGCAGTAATGACTTGTTCCTCTCTGTCTAAGTGCCATGAGCAATACCTGTGCTTTTACGGCTACTGTATCACTGGATTGGATCACATAATGTGAGCCATATCTTATATTTGCACCTGTGTCACCTTCATTTGTTTTTCACCTGTGATCTCATTTTGGCCATTGTCTTAATTACATTATTTATTTATTTATTTATTTATATAACTCCAAAACAATACAATTGTGTCAAGGTGCTTTGCCAGAGCCCGGAGCCTGAACCCCCACAATGGAGACAGCGGCAAGGAAAGAACCTAAGGGTACTACTACTGGGTTACTTAGAGAACTGATCTTCCACATGCCAACCCAAAATAGGAGCATGACCAAAACTGTTCCCGCTAGGATTCACAAAGAGGCTGATACAACATTAGCTTTGGGATTATCTTTTTTTGCCCGTGAAAAAAGACTTTGAGCATATAGGCACAGATGACGTGCAGCGGTTAGTATTCAGCAGGACACCGCTTACAGCACATATCATTCTGCCTCTTGAGCTGACAGATTGGCCATTGTCTGTTCCCCTTAATGCCTGGCCACGGATCAAACAACTCGAGCATCTCCCATCCCCCTCTCAATCAGTTTCCTGTAGGTGAAAAAATAAATAAATAAAAATAAAATAAAACGGTCAACACATTTTAAAAGTTTCAACAACATTTCGAAGTCATTTCTTGTCGCCCGTCTTGCGCTGCTTTATCAGCGGCTGTCACTGTTAGGACGGCATTGATATCACCGCCAACACTCCGCTCTTCAACCTCTCAAGCAATGTCAATGGAAATTTCCATTCAGTAACGTTACTGCCGCTGCTGCAGTTTCGCTGTCGGCAGCAGCCACCGCCACCGCCGCCACCGCTGATGCCTAACAATACCGGGAGGATTTCCTCCCGTTTCCCACGCTTGTCATTGTTTGAGGCTTCGGCCCCAGAGTGGTTGCGCCGTAATCTCTTAATCATATCAGCCCACGGACGGCGCAGCAGGCAAAGCCGGGGATGATTAGAGCGCTGTCACCAGCCAGAGCTGCGGGCGCAGCAGCGGGCATCGCTTGCCGCCGCCGCCGCTGCCCCCATTGATGCCAGGGATCAGCAAACCCCTCGGCGGACGTAAGCGAGCGCATTGGTGGAGAGGGTCGAGGTCAACGCCAAGGGGAAAATATCTTTGGTCACACTTCTCGCTGACATGCCCACTGTATGACAGTGGATACAAGTATCTCTGCTCATGTGATCAGCATGATCAACGCTAAACAAAATCTCACAGTAAGCTGACTAACCTTAACCCTCAATTTGAAGCCTTTCTCTACTCCGCTCTTCAACCGAGTGCCAACAAGATGGTTTGTTGGTTATTTACTGTTGCCCGTTAAAATTAAATTGGACTTTTTTGTAGTTGCACACACATTAGTCAGACGTAATAAAGTAACCTGCCAGGGGTCTGGGGATCCTGGGGTTAAATTAGTAATTTCCATTAGTCAGACATTATCCATTTTATAAGCAATAACCCATGAGTTATCACAACAAAGAGACACCCTGGAGGCTGTCGCACCTGTCCGTCCCATTAAATAAATACAAAAATAAAGCTCTGACAGTGGACTGAAATAACAGTTTGCAGTCTCTGTTAATGGCAGAGGACAGGGAGAGGGTTGGACTGAAAGCCAACCAGATGTCAGTCAGCTAAGTCACGTCCCCTGCGCTGAGAAATCCAGATAAATTAGCGCCGTCCACGTCTCCCTCATCGGAGGGACTCTCTGAGGCGTCGGTTGGAGTAAACACATTAATTGAGCGACACGGGAGAATGCCATCAGCTTAACGAACGCTCCTGTCACACTCTTTCTCACTCACTTTCTCTCTCGTGTTTGTCTTTCTCTCTATGGAACTGTCCTCTCACATCCTCCTTGTAAACAAAACATCTTTTTTTTTTTTTTTCACACACTATTTTTCACACCTACGTGTTTTCATTCTCCAGTGACAAGCATGATATCTCTGTTGTTTGGTTGAAATGACTGTTGCCATTTGTGAATACTCCTCTTGTCTTGTTAGTGAAGTAGGGAATTGATGTTACAAGAGTTTTAACTGGCGCTTGGATTCACAAAGAGCAGTAGAGGGCAGGTCATCCACAAACACCATCAAAGTTTCCTGCTAAAAAGCTAAGATACCATTCTAACCATACTGTCTATCACAATTAAAAGTATCAGGTTAAGATGGAAGGACAGACACAACAACAACAACAACAACAACAACAAGAAGAACATTGAATTCTTTTGATTACTGTTGTAATGCTATCCCCAATAAGACTGTGCCTGAGTATTCATTGTCTTTGATAAACACTGCCATCACATCTTCCATTACATATATCTTCAGGGTGTACCCACACCGATCATTTGATATCCAGGGCCGGAGTAAATTAGGTTATTTCCCTGGTGTTATTAGCAAAGCAATTTCCCCTCTCCTCATGTGGAACTTCATAACCTTCCAAAACCTAACTAATACAATAACAGAGTACCAGCTGCAGTTGTAACAGTTAATGTATATATACACCATATATTGTGTGTGTATGGTGTACTCGATAGAAGATGTCAGCGACTGAATATGGGAAGTTAGAGCCGCAATAAACTCCTCTTACTCAGAATAAACCTCTCTTCCTCAGAATAAACTCCTCCTCCTCAAAATAAACCTGTCTAACTCATCTGCCCTGAGATTTTGAGGTGGTGTCTCAAAGTGTACACTGATAAAAGATTTGGCCTTTTACATCTGTAATCACTAGTCACTTTATATTCATTGACAAGACAGAAGGTACACTGTTTGTCTGTGTATGTCACACAACAATCAATTTAAACATCAGAGATTCAGGAATAATATAGGTATGAAAATACATGGTAAACATACTTTTTTGACACTTTGTTAATACTATTTGCATGTTATTGGTAAACATGCTCATCTGGATATATCCTTCCTTTTTTATTAAAATTGTACTGGTAGATATGATAATCTTGACAGACCCTTCCTTATTATTTACATGTTATTGGTAGATATGATAATCTTGACAGACCCTTCCTTATTATTTACATGTAACTGGTAAATATGATAATCTTGACAGACCCTTTATATTATTATTTACATGTTATTGGTAAATATGATAATCTTGACAGAAACTTCCTTATTATTTGCATGTAATTGGTAAATATGATAATCTTGACAGACCCTTCATTATTATTTACACGTTATTGGTAAATATCATAATCTTGACAGACCCTCACACATCACAATTTCATGTGTGACGCTTCTGCTTGCTTTAGCTTCTTCTGCTTATTTGGTCTATGGGCAAATGGAAAGAGCACTTGAAAACAGTCAGGATAGAAGATGTACAGAGAGCTTTCAAACCCAGGATGAGGCTGTCTGAGAAGGGAGAGAGCAGTTGGCAGATGTGGCATCTTGTGGTGTGCTGCTGGGGATGCTGTCGTATTGACGTGCTCGGCTGGACATCAATTAGCCTTTAGCGATTAATTCACTAACGACACTGTCTTTAGCCAAGGAGATGAGGAGGGAGCCAAAGTCTGGACATCTGACTGCTGTGCAGTGGAGTTTTTCCTTAGGCTTTGAAAAAGGATCAGTCTCATAGCTCTGCAAAAAAAAAAGGCAGCAGATTTCTAATTACACAGAAAGGAATCGCTCAACTAGCTGGCTAGCACAGCTAGCATGAGTAGTCCCTGACAATGCCCAGAAGGTTACACTATACGTGGGGGGAAAAGTCTTAATGGCCTGTGAAGCCTGTAGGTTTATAGCCGTAGCACGTTTCTTTGCTGCTAGCCTAGGGTGACCAGACGTCCCGGTTTGACCGGGACAGTCCCGATTTTGAGTTGCGTGTCCCGAGTCCCGACAAAAACCTGTCGGGACGCTACAATGTCCCGGTTTACACCAACCACTATGAAATTGTCCCGGTTGTCAGCGATTACATAGCCGATGTGGTCTTATTATAGCCCGGTCTAACTAAACCCATGTAGAAAGACTAATAAAGCGCCCAGCGTATGATTTGAACAATGTGTGTGTGTGTGTGTGTGTGTCAGTCAATCGTAGCGGTCTGCGTCTGCATAATCTGTGCAGCCAGCGTTACAATGTATATTTGTAAACATTGTTGCAAAGCCTCTTCTTATCTGTCTCGTTTTAACGGTCAGGCTATATCAATAGCTAGGCTACACTACGACAATGCCGAAGAGACACTTGTCTGAGGCTGACACCTGTGCGCAATTTCACAGCAGGCTTTCAGCCAATAAAATGATACTTCAATAAATTCACTCCTCTAACAAATATACGGAATGAATGTTTCCAATAGGGTGTGTGTGTGTTGTTGGAATAACACTGGTAACACTTTACGCTAAGGGTACAGGATACAATTATCATGAATTCACGCATGAATTCATTGATGTAGTATATGTATTATTATGCATTATGTCATTAATGATTTATGTATTACTGCATTCCTTAATATCCCATGAATCAGCAGGAATTGACGTGTTCATAGTATGTCATTCGTGATCTCATAAATGAACAACACAACTAAAGCATTAGATATGGCACATCATTATGAATTATGATTTAATAAGTATGATCATGATTATTTATTTTTATGCAAAACAATGTGGTCATCACTGCGCAAATTCTGATTTGAACACAACTTGTGCCTAATAATGTACCCACCTAATGCTTTAGTTGATGTGTTGTTCATGCATGAGGTCATGAGAGGCTATGAACTCATGTCAATTCCTGATAAGATATAAAGGAATGAAGTAAAGCACAATAATAATTCATAATTCATGTATCCTTACTGTAAAGTGTCACCATAACTTTAGTTCAAGCCTGTGGCAGCAGTTCAAAATAGTTCATTTATTGCCATGCAATGAAAAATACCTTTTCACAAACTTTTTCCCAAGTTCAGTGGGTACATTTTCCAAAATAATGCTTTAATTCTGAAAAATAAAGCTGGTCCCACACAAAACTCACTCAATGTCTTTTAATATTATTTCTTAGATATGTAGGCTACATAGATATGCATGAATATTAACTGAGATACCCCATTATGTTGTGAACAGTAGGCCTACGTGTGCTGTTGGCAAACTCTATGTCTATGTCTGACCTGAGCTGGCATATGTTCAGGATAAAAAGTGTGTGCGTGCACGAGCATTACGGTCACGCGCAAAGTGTCCCGGTTTTAGGTACGGGAAATCTGGTCACCCTATGCTAGCCCCTTTGGTCTACAATTCATCTATGAAACTAGTTAGCGCTCCCAGTCGCTCTCAGCTGCTGCACCACACTTTCACAAAGAAACCAGCTAAAACCCCCTCATTCCCAAAGGACTGCTCTCTTTCTGTCTATCCATCCCTCTTTCACTCATTTGCCACGCGCTGGCCAATTTAATTGGCTGAAATGACTGCGGAAGCATTGCTGTGCGCATGGTAATAGCGCGCCAACTGCAGCCATCAACATCATGGGCTTTCATGTGACGATCATTGCCTTAATTAGAAATTTTGTGCCTTTCAAGTCAGCCAAGGTGCAGGGGAGAGAAACAGAAAGGAACTGGCATTAAAGGGGTGAGAGAGAAGAATCGGCCTCATCTGTGCTAAGAGGGTTTGTCAGCCATTCCTATGCCCACCATTGCCTGCAAACTTTTAATGAATCGGCAACATCAAAAACAGCCTTGAAAACTTTTATTATCTTTTTTTTTTCTTTCCACTCTTTTCTGTATATTGCATCAATTCCATATAATTTTTCTTTGCGCAGAGAGAAAGCTAGAGTGGTAGATGGAGAGGGACAGAATGGAAGAAAAAGACAGAAAGAAAGTGAGAGAAAAATGGATGACGAGGGGGAGACAGACACGGAGAAGCTGACAGTGTATTTTAATTCTTCTCTCCTTTTGCCATGTATAATTCATGCTCTTTTTTTCCATTTGTGCCCCAAACTATAAGAGCACAATTCTACGGGCTGGAGTCGACAGCCCCTCTGATCATTATTTTATCATATCCGCCAAAACTCCAAACGCCATTTCCCTAAAACTCTCCCTTCCCTCCATCTGCCTGCTCTCCTCTCTTTCTGTCAGAGTATTTCTGACTCTTTTCTTTATCTTTTCCAGCCCCCACCTTCTGTCCCTTGTGAATCTATCTGAGCCTTTCAGCAAGTTTCCTCCTGCCTGCATTTATGTCTTTATTGGCAGGAACTTGTGTGTCTCATTGGGCAACTTTTGCTCATCTGTGTCTATGTAAATCAAACAGTCTTGAGATCGAGGTAAAACTTAAGCTAACTGCCAAGGTTTATATATTTGGCTTGTGTTTTTGTAGTGTATATACGGACCTTTTGAAAATGTCCACACTATCGAGTCTCTTTAGTTCTTTTTCCCAGGATGCACATCTCATGCATATATAGTCTGCTTGCTTGGTCTCTTCCACCACCACATCCGTTTTTCTCATTCCTCCATCTGTTTCTCTCTCTCTCTCTCTCTCTCTCTCTCCGTCTTAGTGCTCGTTCTCTCTCCATCGTCCACTTCACCCTGTCTGTATCTCGTCTCCCCATCCAGAAGCGGCTTCACACCTCACATGCTCTTTGTCTCTCTCTTCCTCTCCTTCTTTTTTTCTTTCTTTCTTTCTCCCTGCCTATCTCTCACTCTCATTCAATCTCAATTCAGTACTCAGTGTCTTGACTTCACCATCATATATCCCTGCCCCCAAAGAAGGGTAACCAGCAGCTCAATTCAGAACAATCACCTGTATGCCTTCTCTCCCTCTTTCCTTAGGCTGTTGTCTCTCACCCTCTTTCCTTAGGCTGTTGTCTCTCTCCCTCTTTCCTTAGGCGCTGTTGTCTCTCACCCTCTTTCCTTAGGCGCTGTTGTCTCTCTCCCTCTTTCCTTAGGCTGTTGTCTCTCACCCTCTTTCCTTAGGCGCTGTTGTCTCTCTCCCTCTTTCCTTAGGCGCTGTTGTCTCTCTCCCTCTTTCCTTAGGCGCTGTTGTCTCTCTCCCTCTTTCCTTAGGCGCTGTTGTCTCTCTCCCTCTTTCCTTAGGCGCTGTTGTCTCTCACCCTCTTTCCTTAGGCGCTGT
>NC_045175.1:1094720-1137220 GCF_900700415.2 Clupea harengus | reverse complement strand
CCCCAGTAATGTCAGCGTGTATTTACAATGATCATTTCAGAGCAGATGTGTTACACGTAAATGCCCCTGTTTCTTCTGCATTTTGCGTCTGTGTCTACCCCTTGTCTGTGTGTCTGCGTATAAGATCCTTCAGCCTTCCCCTGTTCGTTATCAGTTATCCTCCATCTGAAGAAATGGCGTGAGTGCCAAGGAAAAAGCCTTGACTCCGCTCATTGCAATAATATATAGAAAAAAAGACGCGACTGTCAGGCAACTTTGCAGCAGTCATAACTAAATTATACTGATATTTGCATTCAGAAAATGCTATCTGGCAGTCATAGGAAACACTGCTAAAATATATTCACAGAAAAGACTGCTGAGGGAGATTTGCCTTGAGGGACCATAGACTGTCGAAGAAGCATAGTCACACTCAGACAGTTCACTGTTGCGAGCTGAAGAGTGTGTGGAGGAGAAGGAGGAGGAGGAAGAGGCGCTGAAGAGGGTCTCAGTCTCCCGGCGCGTCTCCCCTGCTTAAGTGGAGAACATGTTAATTAGACGGGCGAGTTTGCGCCGCCACAAATGTGCCTGAAGCTCAACCTGCTCGCCCGCGAACGCTCGCAGCACCTGGCTTCGTGGCCCCCCAAAGGCATGTGTGTGTGAGTGTGTGTGACTCAGAGGGAGAGGTGGTGAGAAATGGGGTGGTGTGTGTGTGTGTGTGTGAGTGTGGGGTTGGAAGGGGGGGTTGAAGCAAAGGAGAGTTGGGAAAGAAAGGAGAGGAGAAGCAAAGAAGACGGAATAGGAACAGGTGGATAAATAGAAAGAGAGAGAGAAGGAGAAAGAAAGAAAGATGGGGGGAAAAAGCAATACAGAGAGTGAGGTAGAGGAAGGCGAGAGTGACTGGGGGGCTTACAGGCATGAAATGACAGCTGCTGGCTGCCTGAGAGAGAGAGAGGCACCAGCACCACCACTGGCCCCCTGCCAGGCTCAGCACCACGTCCACCCCCCCCACTCTCTCACACACCCACCCTCTCACACACCCACCCTCCCTCTCCACAGGCTGTCACAGGGCCACTCGCTGTGGTTACACTCTCCCACCCCCCCTGGCAGGTCCCCCCCTATGCAGTCAGCATCATGAGAAAGAAAGATAGCAGTGTGAACACATTTTAGACTCAGACTCTACAAATGTTTTACTAACTGTTGGTTTATGGAACATGAAGCTCCTATCAACACGCTTAAAGTCCCAGCTATCAGACCAACTTACTCCTACCATGACTTGATCCTGACTCTGTTTTGCACCTAACCCCGAAGCTCGCGTGTCAACTCTGTGTGGACTTAAAAAGGGCAGATCAATCAGTTTCTTCATTAGAGTTGATTAGCCTTTTGGACTTGGAGATCATTTCCCTTGAAATTAGATAAACACTGTCAAGAGTTTACCATCAGCAGTAGAGTGATACCCACTTCACTTTTGAATTTCTCCTCCAGCATTATATTATCGACCTCTATAGCATTGTCTTCAAAATAAAGGAACCAATGAACAATGAACAATGAAACAACATGGAAGTACAATTAGATTCCAGCCTCTCTCTCTCTCTCTCTCTCTCTCTCTCTCACACTCTCTCTCTCTCTCTCTCCATCTCTCTCTCTCCCTCTCTATCTATGAGGAAGTGGGATGAGAGCTGCCATTGACTCCCATCCCCTCACCTTCCCTCCTCCCACCTGAGGGTTCACACCGGTGACAGAGTAAGTGGATGCCATGGACGTGACCTCTGTGTTTCAAGAGAGCACGGCACACCGACAGCAAAACAGCAGTAAAAAGCATCTTGATGTTTTTGTTACAGGGTACTCAAATATACTGTGTGTTGCCAGTGGCCTTAATGGACTTTGCCCTGGTGGCCACATCCGCATAAGAAACCATCTGGTGCTGGTGCACACTGTGTTTTATGTTTAACTCTATGAACCCCTCACAGTGCCCCTGCTGTTCCATTGACAAGTCCAGATGAGTGGGCAGTACTTGGATGAGAGATGAGTGCCCGGTGCTCGACCAGTGACTCAACCCTTAGCCACCTTGTCCTCCGTTTGGGGTGCGGGGGTGGTCGTCTCCTCTCTCCCGGCACCTCTGCTGTGTCATTCACCTGGGCCGGGAGCTGAATGGCGGTGATTACGCCGTGATGGAAGGCTTTTGAGCACCTGAAGTCAAGGACTTGCTAGTAGTGCCCAGTAATGACTCCCCACTTGTGTGTGTGTGTGTGTGTCTGTAATGTGTGTGTGTGTCTGTAATGTGTGTGTGTGTGTGTCTGTGATGTGTGTGTGTGTGTGTGTGTAATGTGTGTGTGTATGTGTGTGTAATGTGTGTGTGTGTGTGTGTGTGTGTGTCTGTAATGTGTGTGTGTGTGTGTGTGTGTGTGTGTGTGTGTGATATGATGTGTGTGCATGTGTCTGTGTGCTGAGTTAAGCATGCTGTCCCCAGAATTGCCTGTCATTACTCAATCATCACAAAAGAGAGGATGTGATGTGAAGAGATTTATAACCCCGAACCCCCCCCCACACACACACACACACACACACACACACACACAATCTCTCACACACACACACACACACACTCTCTCTCACACACACACTCACACACTCCCCTCGTCTCTTCCTCTACTTACTGTCTTTCCTCTGGTCTGAGTCACAGGAGCGCAGCCTCGCCGTATTAGTATTAGCAGCGTTAGCATTAGCAGCGGTAGCATTAGCAGCGCTGGGGCTTTCATTCTCACAGAGGCATATGGACAGATATTAAAGACAGACCTTCTTTTGGACATTAAGTTCGCATCAGATGAAAGGGGAAATAACTCAGTCTGAATGGCTAAATCAGAGTGTATCTGCCCCGCTATCTTCCAGCAGAACGTCTTTTATGGCTTTCAAGAGTGACCTCAGGTCATTAGTCTGTAGCAGATTTATTTCTATTTAGCACGGCACTGGAACGGAGAGCCCATGTTAATGAATGTCGGGTGATTTAGCGAAAGCCATTTAGCGTTTTTTTCCACCCATTGGACCTCAATATTTTCATCTGCTCGCACTAGTGGATCCTGCACATCCCAGTGGCCTTCCGGAATATTCCGCCGCACCTTTTTCCCTCTGGGCCTGACCAAAGGGGGCTTTGTGTTTGTTTCCATGCTGATTTTGTAAACCCGGTCATCCTCCATTGCGCTCTGCATATTGATATGTAACTGGGTGGCGTGGCAGGGTCCGTGTTCACTGAGAGCACTATCTCAGGCTAGGTTCAGACTTGCACCATTAATCTTCATTCGCCTCTGAAGCCTCCCGTGGAGCGGCAGTTGGACGTGAGGAGCCTGAGCAATCTAAAGAAGAGCCTTCATTTAAATCCTCCATCGTCAGGCTAGTATTCATCCATGTTGAACAGGGATAAAGAGCCTGTATGTTGATTTTCTTTTGTTGCCGTGATTTCTCTTGAGCCTGAGCGGGGTGGAGGGGAAGCAAATACACCCACATGAATGTTCGCAATTTGGCTTTTCCCTGTGTATGCTTCTAGGAAGATTCACACAGATGTTTATGGACAGTGGTGCGATGTGTTTAGTTATGCACTCCTTACTCAAGTGCATTTCAGACCCTCGTGTGATTAAACCTCCCTCCCCTCGACGCACACACACTTCTCTTCTCTCATAAAGAACACCTGCCAGCATTTCCTGACACGTCTTCGTTTTTTTTTTTCATTTCAGAGCACGCATTCTCTTTGAAGATCACCCCCACCTCCCAATCACGTTCACAATAGCTAATCTCAGTATCTCCCACCAACATTAACTGGACTCTCTCTCTCTTTCTCTCTCTCTCTCTCTCTCTCCATCTTGGCTGGCTCCATCTATTTACATAATGAATATTCCTTGAGTGTCGAAAGCTTTTCCACAATCATCATCTGTTGAAGTGACAGCATTGAGAACCCATTGCAGCCTCTCACGAGCTGTTTACTCTTTGTTACTGGTTTGACACATTCCCACAGAATACCGTGGAAACGTTGTTGGCGGCACACTATGTTGCTATATTCATGGCCACCATGAACACCGTGGTGGCTTTCCTTGCAATGGCCTCTGCGGTTCTCTTCTCTTCTCATATTACGTTATACAGCAGCAACAGCAGAGGTCTTCAGTCAGGACTTCAGCATACTGAACAGCGCAGGTCTCCTGTTGAAGTACCAGGTTTGTCATACGCACACAGTTAGGTTGACAGGTGTGAGACAACTAAAGGTAGTGTTCATCCTCCTCAGTGGAAAGCTGGAGACAGAGAGATAGACACAAGACAGAGATTGAAAGAGACAGAGAGAGACACACAAGAGAGAGAGATTGAAAGAGACGGAGAGAGAGTGAATTGAAATAATAGCGAGAGAGAGACGGCAAAGAAGTTAAGCAACAAAAAAAAAAGAAAGAGACAGAAAGAGACAGTATAACAACACAAACAAAGATGTGAAGTAAAAATAAAACCACCTGCTATCACTAATTACGGCTGTTTTAATAGATCGTGGCGGAGAAATTCTTTCAAGGCAACTTCTGTTCACTTTGAGCCCTGCCATTAGCGCATTTCTATTCATAGTTTCCCACTTCGCAAACCACAGCTCCCCCGCTCACGCTAACACACCACGGCGCCACCCCTTAGCTCACGAGCAGCTTTAATTAACGCCAGTCAGAAATGTCACCACCGCTGCTTGAGGCTCCACCATGGCTGCTGAAAACCTGGTGAAGGAACCAGAGGAACAAGGGGGCTTGCCGTCACATCGACGCTGGCCTCGAAAGGCCAATCAAACTCGCAGCGCAGCAAAAGCACGGAACGTGCCAGAACGTTTAAAAATTCGTCCCCACAGAGAGACGGATCTGTGCCAGTTCCTCTGATGGATCTCTGACAGAAAGGTAGAGCTTAATGTGTAATCAAAAAAGAAGGGGAAGGCAGCGTAATATAAAAAGATGATTATAGTGTCTTTCTTTTCTCTTCTTGACAAGATCTCTGAATTGTCAGCCTATTCTGGGAATAAACGGAAAGAGAAGAGCGCCAAGCCCAAGGTGCACTTTGAAATGCATGGTTTGTAATCTGCTGTGTGCGCTGAACTCAAGATGCTTTCAAAGACTCTGACTTGCGTTTGGTGTGTGATGGGTGTTTTGGCTCATCTTTGTCACCCTTGAAGTCGCCCAGAATACCCATTCATGAGACAAAGTCATAGTTTTCATATCATCCTGAAGTGAATCCAAAACAAATAGGCAGTTCTGGCTAATGGCTGCATCCATCCTGTTGCATATCCACACAACGCCGCTTTCAGTTCAAGGCTTCATGTTTATGTCCTCTCGTTTAGTCTGTCTTATACCAGTGTGACACCTTAAGCAGCTCTCTTCTCCTTTTTTATGCGCACACTCCATTCTTTTATGGACAGAAAGCAGTCTTGAATGAAAAGTGCCGTAACCTATAGAAACGTTTTCTTCAGAAGCGGCTACGGTGCCCTATTTCCCCCTGCGTTCCCAGGCCACCCACCAGTCCCAGACAATGGCTCCAATCCATACCACCTGATTCTCTCCTTCGAGTGGGGAGCCGTGCTGTGAGAGAGGTAAGTGGTACGAACAGGCGGGAACTGAAGGCGAGGAGACCGAGGCCATCTCAGAGAAACAGAACGGTTCAGCTCAGTAAAAGACAGGAAGAAATCAAAGCCATATCTTCATAAGCAAGCCCGAAGCCCCTACCTCTTTTTCATCCTTACCCCCCCCCCCCCCCCCCCCCCCCAGACCCCACATGCCTCCATCCTTCTCTCTGACCCCTGGCATTTGCTTTGTGATGTTTAGCCTCTGATTTGAGTCTTTTTGTGTTGTTCTTGTTCTTTTTTTTTCCACATAATTCTTTCCCCTTCATTTTTTTTCTGGTTCTCAGTGCCTGCAGTCAGAGTCTGTCCTAGTTTTTGAGCAGTAGGGCAAACACACTTTCCATTTCCCCCCTCCGTCTGCAGAGAGAGAGAGAGAGAGAGAGAGAGAGAGAGAGAGAGAGAGAGAGAGAGAAGAACAAAAACAAAAACAACAATGCAGGGAGAGCCAGGGCTGTAATGTGGGAGACACTGGTTAGCTGTTTGTTTTAAGCTGTGGAGATGGATCCAACTTGTGGTCCCCGCTGTCACAATCCTCTTGCCCTCCCTGCCTCGGCTCCGCTCCGGCAGGAAACTGTTTGTCAGAGTCCACTGACCACAGCAGAGCCAAGACTTCCACAGTCTGAGAGAGAGGGAGAGAGAGAGAGAGAGAAAGAGAGAGGGAGAGAGAGAGGGAGAGGGATAATGAGAGAGAGAGAAAGTGAGAGACAGGAACATGGAACCGTAAAGACCCTCCAGCCTGGAGCTTTTGGAGGAAAGGCACAAGGGGGGGGATTCAGAGACAGAAGGGTAGAACGGGGCTTATCAGGAAAGAACTAAGAGGTGGAGAGGTAATCCAGAAATCAGTGGTAGTCTTGGGACAAGAGAACTGGGGCAAGTGTAATAAAGGAGAGCACATCAGAGAGGTACAGAGGGAGGGAGAGAGAGAGAGAGATAGAGAGAGATAGAGAGAGAGAGAGAGAGAGAGAGAGAGAGAGAGATGTGCAAGGGTTAAAAGTGTGAGGAGCCTAGAGTGACACTTTAAAATGTCAACACCTGTTGGAGGAAAATGCCAAGAGAAAAGGGAGATTTTGAAAGTGAGTATAAGAGAGAGAGAGAGAGAGAGAGAGAGAGAGAGAGAGAGAGCGGGAACTGAAATAAAACAGAGCCATAGCCAGCCAAGGAGAGCGATGGAAATGAATAAGGCTGCCTCAAAAAAGAAGGTCATGGCGTGTGAGAGAAACGCAGATTAAAATGTCAAGCGCCTGGGAGTTGAGAGAGAGAGACACCACTTTTACTCTTAATTTGCCCCTGCCACCCCCACTGGAGGAGAGGGGAGGAGGGGAGGAGGAGGGAAGGGGGGGAGAGAGGAGCTGTAAGAAATCCCTACAATTCTTCCACAGAAATCCCTGAAAGAGGACTGTCCTTCAGGTGAAGGTTTTCGCTGTCGGAGGCATTAATCACCCTGGCACATTGAAAACAGGCCTACAGCCACGTGTGTGTGTAGAAAAGAGAACGTAGCATCCTGTCGCTCTGAAGCTAGATCAGCCACTACACATGAACCGTATTGCCTACAGGACAGAGCATTGATGAATAGAGGAGAGAAAATAGCTGTCTAGGTATAAGTGTGTTATACATTATAACGCATAGTGTCTGCCAAATACCATCACATTATCCTTAATGGCTAGGTGGCCTAGCAACTTGAGGTGGGCGTGTTAGTACATCTGGCCTATAGAGCGTCTTTCTGAAATCTAGGGTTACTTAAACACGTAGTATTGGTAACAAAAGACATTCACACTTAATATCTCGCATTATTACATTCAAATTTTTACTCATGCTTATTTCTTCTCATACAGTAACCTTTCTTGTTACCACTATGGAAATGAGCAGTGATGCTCGTAGTGTGGTATTTATGGACAAACGTACATGAAATATTTTAAATCTTTTAGATAGATATATATACAGAGTTGTATTTAATTGTTGTATAAAAAGAAAGGATCTTCAATATTCTGATTATGTGTAATTGATACATTGGAGAGGAAAAACAAATACGTATGGTAAGAGGGTCTTGTATGGTAACACTAATGCCCTGATGCAGTGGCGCCTATCCCAGTAAAGTTCCCAAGGACCCAAGGAAATAAAAAGAAAAGATACAAGTTAAATTCCTTGTGCTATTGTTTGGGGTCTTCCCACGGCGGCCAATCCTCTCACATGCAAGTACCAGCAACCTAACCAATATCACAACTGCCCAACCATAGATCCTGAGCAGCCTGTTGTACCTGGGATCTGCAAAAGCCCTCCCACAGCTGCAAAACACAACACCATAACCGCCCAACCATAGAATCTGAGCAGCAGGATACCACAACAACAACAACAACAAAGCTGCCTTTGTGAGCATTCCACTGGAGTTTTCAAGCAGGCACCTTCCTTCATCAGTGTTTCATTGAATTAGGCCCACGACACCTCCAGATGGCCCAACAGTGGTGTAAAAATCACAACATGAATACATTATAATGAAGAAAGACTGTAGAAAAACACGGATTGTAAACAAAACCATGATTAAAGATATGAGAAACATCAATAGATACTATCTATATGATCAATATTATCAGTGTGTACACCATAATAGCATGACATGACCAATAAATATATATCAGGACAAAGCTATTTTCAAATGACTCCATCATAACTACTATCAAAACAAAGTTTTTAGTGTATTTATGAAGGGTCTGCAGTAGCCTTTTGGCGTGCAGGATGTTACTGAGATTAAAGGAGACTTTATTCACCAGTGGCAATTTGGATCTGTGGAGTCATTCTTCTAGTTTGTATCATAAATCAACTTGGGCCAATATCTGAAGTCTTCCCTCTTGGGCAGGCTTTACGGTGGTTGCTTTGGCTGATTTATTAAAAAGGGAGTTTGGTAACCAAATATGATCCAGGATGTGGAAGTCAGTCAGAAACTGTGTCAGTGTTTGCAACAGCAAAGTACTGTGTACACAAATTAGAGGAAACTTGCAAAAATCTCCAAATACACCATATGACAGCTGCTCACTTGCAAATAGAAATAAATGCAAAATGATAACATGCAGTATGAGACTAGAAAAGGGAAGCACTTGCGCTGCGTTTACTGCCATTGGTGATGGCCATTACGTTAAAATTGTTTTTGCAGTACATGCAGTTTCCTGCTGTTTAAAGGCACGGTATGTGATCTGAAAAGGTCTTTGTATTTGGGGTAATGTTGCCTGTATGTCATTTGAGATGTGGTTTAGTGAGCAAATCTGAGATATAGCCGCTGTGTGAGAGGTGTTTCAAAACAAACATAAATATGAAGCTCTTAGAAGGAGCTCTTAGCAATCCTGAGTGTCTGTGGCATATTAAAACGATAGCTCTCTTCATCCGCTATTAAGTTTAAGTTAGCTTCCAGACCTACCGCAGAGATTGAGGGTATGGAGGGAGAGAACGAATGAAAGACACGTCAAAGTCGGAGTTTTGTTAGTAAGTAAGTAAGTAAGACTTTATTTATATAGCACATTTCAGACAAGAGTTGCAGTTCAAAGTGCTTTACATAAAATCAATAATATCAAGCAGCAAGAGCAATGCATGGAGTAAAATAATGATCAACATCGTATCAGAACCTGATGTTCCAATCGGCTTCTTGGATTACTATAATCATGATAAAAGTAATAAAAGTAATAAAACCCCTCTGCCTGGTCTTTAGCTCAGTCGGAACCATAGTGTTGCTGCATAGATCCCGCCTTTCCTTATCAAATATCTTCCCTAGCTATGTTTCCCGGGCCCAGAAATGAGGAGACTCGATGCTAGCGATGTTAGTCCTTGTTAGATGTTACCAGACACACACAACACCGGGAGTGCTGACGAGACGCTTTATCTGAAATGCAGGTGATACGAAGCTCTTAGCTCGCCCACGCGCAGGACCACCCCCCCCCCCACACTCATAGGCGCTAGTCTTGAAAGCACAGTCAACTGCGGGGGAAAGTGGAGCCAGATTTACAGCTTTTGCAATAGCCCGATAATGCACTGATGTCTTTTGGAAAGCACTTTGTCCTTGCTGTGTATGAATCCAGAATAGGGCCGCTGCTGGGCTTTGAAGATTAATTATGGCCTGAATTTGCCATAAACTGTAGCCGCACATAAACACAGGTAGGAAGACTATCATTGCTGGCACCTTGCAAGCTGATGTGTTTCCGTGATGATGATGGTTATATTGTGAATATCATTTAAACGAATAGGCCCCTGATGACTTCCTGCTGAACACAGACTGCCTTTGTGCAGTTTTGCACTTTTTTTCTGGCTAGCTTGTTTCTGACATTTTAAAAGAACATTATAGAAATGGTCAGTAAATCACCCGAACACTATGACAAATCTGTCGTAGCTTTCAACAACCTGCTGACTCTCACTAACTGTGACCTGACTAGAATCACGACCCACACCTCACACAAACCGCACGCAACTCCGTCCTAAACAATTACAAGGACCTTACACTAACCTAATCCTTAAGCCTTGGTTTAGGCCTCACGGTCAGCAGACATTTTGTGGATTAAAAATGGCCAATCCAGACGAAGTGGGACTGAACTACCTAAAAGTTTGTGTAAATGTGGAAGCTGCTGATGCTTCAGCTATTTGCTGTCACTGGACAGACTTTCAGCCTATATGCTGTGTATAATAGGAGTTTAACGAGCTAATTCATTACTGAACTGCTTGATAGACTTAGGCAATATCGATCCACTCACCAGCAGATGTATGAATACATTCATAATTAATCACTGCAGGCGCTGACAGCCGCAGTTGTGGTTGCATGTCAGTATACTCTCCCTTTGAGTGACTGGCTTTAAACGAACATCAATGGAACTTAAATAGGAATATTTCCCCCACCGAGATCATTTGCCTTCAAGTCACGCCAAGGCACTCCTGCAGATGTCGAAGACTCCGATAATTGGGTTTACGTGTTCAGATTGAGCAGATTGAACTCGGCTCAGGGTCTCATGTCATGTGCCTGTTGTCTTCATGCAAATGTCTCTAATTATGTGTTTTCCGCCAAGCCTGGCCAGATGAGTATACAGAGGCACTGGAAGAGATCTAGATGGATTTAGTTGTTGTCGTCGCGTTCGCCACTGCAGCCATTATGTGGCGATCGTAACGGCAAGGAATGCACTTCCTCCGCCTCAGCGCGGCTCACAGTTCAAAACACTTTGGCCTAGATGAAGCGGTAATTAAAACGTCTGCGGAAGGCACGTGGATCAAAACCAGGCTTCGTTTAATGATTTATATTTAGCTATCGATTGAGATTCATGATGATTTGGCAACTAGGAGGTATCAGATAAATAGAGACATCGTTATGTGATGTCATTAATCTGTTGCCTTTAAGATTTGTGTCTGATATAAACAAACATGATGTGTCACGTCCCTGTATAAATCATAGCCCCTGCATAGGTGAGCAGAAGAAAACCAAAATGCATGTATTACACCTCATAAAGCCCGTATGTCACTTCATAAAGCCCTTCTGTCCCGCCACATAGTACTCAGTTATGTACCAGGATGTGAAGAATGGAGGAGGTATTAGCGTTTGTCATAAGAGACAGATATGGATGTGGCTGGATGGGTTTGTGTGAGGGAGAGCCGTACTAATGAGCGCTCCGACAGATGGAGGGATGACTGATGGGTGGCCATGGGGCTGGAGCACCGGGGAAAGATAGATGGACGGATGAATGGAAGGCACTGCTGAAGGAGAGGAGAGGGGAGAAGAGGAAAGGGTAGTGGTGGGGAGGAGAAGAGAGCGGTGAAGAGGAGAGGAGAGGGGAAAATAGGAGAGGGGAGTGTTGGAGAAGAGAGGAGAGAGGGGGGGAGGAGAGGAGAGCGTTGGAGAAGAGAGGAGAGGGGAGGGGAGGGGAGTGTTGGAGAAGAGAGGAGAGGGGAGGGGAGGGGAGGAGAGGGGAGCGTTGGAGAAGAGAGGAGAGGGGGGGGGAGGAGAGGAGAGCGTTGGAGAAGAGAGGAGAGGGGAGGGAGGGGAGGAGAGGGGAGGAAAAGAGAGGGGAGGGGAGAGTGAGGGACACACAACAGCAGTTCAGCCATGAGAAATGGTCCATGTGCCACTCTCCACAGGTCTATACCCAGACCTCCCTATTATTTTAACCCCCAGAGAGAGGATGAAGGTAGGATCGTGAGAGTCTGAATTTGATTAAAAAAAAGGGCGGGGGGGTGGGGGTGAGAGAGTGTGGCAGTGAGGGAGATATGAATATAGAAAGTACCCAACTGAGAGAAAGGGATAGGGAGATGGAGAGGAAGGAGGTGTGAGAGAGAGAGAGAGAGAGAGAGCTGGGGCGAGATTCCCGCTGGCTGGCTGCCTGCCTCCAGATCAGTCTGCAGCAGCAGATCCCCCATCACCACGCCTCTGACTCACCTCCTCCTCATCAGTATGCTGCCTGTGTGGAGGGGGAGAGAGAGGGAGAGAGGTGGTCATGGGAAGAGGCAGTGAGATCAGGGTAGAGGATGTGAGTGAAAAGAGATAAAGAGAGAGAAAGACAGAGAGGGAGAGAGATACAGAAAGGAAGTGGTAAGCAGGGAAGAGGGTGGGATGGGGGTGAAGTAGAGGTACACAAGGGAGAAAGCGAGGGATATAGACAGAAAAGAGGTGGAGGGGTAGAGGTAGCACAAAATGGGAGGAAGAGGAGCTTGGAGCTAGAGAAGAATAGCTACATCCTTCTCTCTTCCACTTTCCCTCCCTCCCTCCCTCCCTCTCCCTCCCTCTCTCTCTCTTTCTCTCCTTCTCTCATCTTAATCATCTCCATCACTTGTACACAGCCAACGTGCTCTCTGTCACTACTCCGCAGCAGTGCGTCCCCGGGCCCAAGCTGTGTTCCTGACAAATGAAGCTCGGCAGAGCAGGAGAACCTCCTGACAGCACTAGAACCTTCTGACAGCACTAGAACCTTCTGACAGCCCTCTGATGTTAAATGCACCCCAGACAACCCCCCCCCCCCCCACCCCCCTCACATAACTAGGTGAGCCCTAATTACGTTGACGGGCAGCGAGCGAATCAAAGAGCAAAGTCCGCCGCGCACGAACTAAAGGTAATTGAACAACTTGGTCAAATCATTTTGCTGATTTAATACCATGAGCAAGATCCTAAGACTTTGCTCATTGCTCACTGCTTTGGTCGGTGCCTGTCAATGAAATTAGGGCCCTGTGTGTGTGTGTGTGTGTGTGTGTGTGTGCGTGCGTGCGTGCGTGCGTGCGTGCGTGCGTGCGTGCGTGCGTGCGTGCGTGCGTGCGTGCGTGCGTGCGTGCGTGCGTGCGTACGTGCGCGTGCGTGTGTGTGTGGTCTGTCTGGCCTGGGGCTAGAGTCAGAGATCAGAGATCACACGGGGGCACACACAGAGAGGGCACACCGCCGGAGATCCTGTCACCTCTATGCCTATGCATGATGCAATGTGATAGAGTCTGTCAGGCATGGCGTCACACACACACACACCTCTGGGTAAAGTGTGTCATGTATTCTGTGTGTGTGTGTGTGTGTGTGTGTGTGTCTGTGTGTGTGTGTGTCGGGAGATGGAAGGAGAGGCGAAGGTGAAAGTGTTCCGAGAAAACCAGCGGATTGTTACAGTCATGGGCAATTCTGTCACATTTGCTGCTTGCTTGCTATGTGCTGTGTGTGTGTGTGTGTGTGGGTGTGAGGGTGTGTGTGTGTGTGTGTGTGTGTGTGTGCGAGAGTGTGTTATGGTCGCCATTCCCAGCTCCTGGGTGTAACATGTCACCTAATCCACGTGTGTATGAGAGGCAGAAAGACTCAGGAAACCAGACACACAGTGACAGACATGGCTGGGCAAAATGGGTTTGGGCACTGCTTTGGTGCTAACACCTTTTTGCATGTGCCAGGAAGATGATGCATGACTGAGGAAGGGGGAGGGGGGGGGGGGGGTTGAGGGGGGGTTGTTACGGCCCAAAAGAATTCCACCAGTGACCCTAATCGCGGGGGCTTGTTGACATCCTTCCTGTGGGCGGGTGTTCAGTAGAGGGGCGAGTGGAGGGTGTTTTGTCATTTTTCCTTCCCATTCTCAGGTAGGGTAATCACATTTATTCTCTTTTGCTCAGATGGTGCTGTCAAAGCTGATCTGCACGATTGCGTGTGATAAGTCCCCTTTCCTGTCACTGCCGGAGAAGGAGAAGGATAATCCTGAGAATGTGTGAGTGTGTGTGTGTGTGTGTGTGTGTGTGTGTGTGTGTGTGTGTGTGTGTGTGTGTAATGTGTGGGCGTGTGTTTGAATTACGGAGAGGAGAGAGAGAGAGAGAGAGAGAGAGAGAGAGATAGAGAGAGAGAGAGTTTACAGTACCATACTGCTGGTTTCACGGCCTCTCATCTCTGTTACATAATTGGTCTGAGAGGACATGCTTCATGGAATGTTCCGGTGCAAATTTTCCTCTATAATTAGCTTGATGACAATATCGAGATGCTGCTTCATCTCTTAATTAGCTTATAAAGCTCTGGGTCCTTACTTCAAAATTAGTCAAGATAAACAAGCATGCATGGTGCATCCTGCCCCCCGGCTGTCATAACGCATTTTGATTGCCCCAATTACCTCCACTTTGTTCTTATAACACGAAGACTGTTTGGTGAAAGTGTTGGGAACGGAGAGTCCACCTCATGCTAATATGGCACGCTAGCGGTCTGTGCTACCTGTCAGCCTCCTCCCTTTGAAGGCCCACCCCACCATTATGGAATATAAAGTGCTGGGTGGACAAGGAAGACCAGGAGGTTATTTGTCTGTTTTTTCTTCCAGAATGTTCCATGGCAGCCACCTTCTAAATATGCATGACTTGCTTTTAGCATGATTTTCTGAAAATACTATTCACTTGTCCCTTACCATTTAGTTGACAGAATAATAATTTACAAAAACAACAAAGACAAAGACAGACAAAAGAAAATGATGAAAGGCAAACTCATCTCTCTTTTTTTTTTACTGTCTCAGTAATTGACAATGTTTTAATGCGTTAGTAATGAAGGGAAGGCCTACTGTATGCATTCTTTTTGTAATGAAGGGAAGACTTAATATATGCATGTCTGCCTGCTGTCTCTGCCCTTTGTGTTTGAGTTCTCTTCTGTTGAGGGCCTCTTATGTAGTAGAGGGATGGTAATGAATAGAGGTGGAAGGCAGGGCTAGGCTATGTTTTCATAGACCTCTCTCACACACACACAAAGAAACAAACTCAACTCTTCCAAACATAAGGCCGGTTTATACTTGTGCATACAATATATGCCGTAGGTGTAACTACACATCTACACATCTACACAACAACTGTGATTGGTCTGCTTGGTAGCATCGCATGTCCTCCTGCGCATTTCCTCCTGCGCATTTCCTCCTGCGCATTTCCGGCTGCTCCTTCTTCCCTGCGAAATTAGTTGAACGTCAGTTGAACGAACGTGGACCATTTAGAGGAATTTGTACAACTCTTCTTCGCCCCATTACAACACACCAGCACACTAGTATAAATGCTCAGAACCGCGTAGGCCGCGTGTGTAAGCTCCGACTACAAGTCAGCCTTCACCAACAGCGATACACACACAAACACACACACACACACACACACACACACACACACACACACACACACACACACACACACACACACACACACTCAACTCTCCCTTATCTCCTCTCACACAGATACACCCATGAACACACACACACACAGAGACCCAGATTTACTGAGGGCACTCACAGTCGCACACACACACATACACACACACACACACACACACACACACACACACACACACACACACACACACACACACACACCTAAACCATCTAAACCATCCTCCCTCATGTAGACAGACCCTCCCAAATGAATCTTCCCCCTTCCTTCGACACCCCTGTCATGTCTCTTTTAAACTAATGAGACCAGCTGACATTGCACGCCTCAGTCTTCTGAGTCCAAACGTCCCTCCCGTCGCCTGCAGATGAAGAGATTCATACTCATCCCCACCCCTGGAGACGTTTCTCGCGTGATGGACGCCCATGAGACAAAGCATCCAGTTGGACGTTTTGCAAGATGCCGCCTCACGCATTCCAACACTGCGACACTAAAACTGCTACACGGCTCGCAGGCTTCGGAGGGGGGGGAGGAGTTGTGACACGAGTTGTGACAGTTAGCAGTCGGCAGGCTGACAACTGGCGAGGCAGCAGGGGCTGTTTCCAACTCTCTGCTCTTGGAATACATACAAATGTTTCGATTTTTTTGTTTTGTTCTGTTTTTGTTTTCACGTTTTTTTTTTCTTCTCCCCCTTGGTTTTAAATCCCCCCATGCATTTTTGAACGGCCTCCAAGCCGATTTCTGATTATGGCTTTGGAATATTCATGACTCGTGCCGAAGCTACAACACTTGCGTCCCTTGTGCCTTCTCTATTATTGATAAAGCCTCCATCATAATCACTGAAACACTAAGAAAGGTCTTTGAGGCACACAACAATGCCTAATTGTTGTTTAGTGAGACAGCACTAAGCAGCACGTTTTATCCAAGCACTTCGCTATGCGTTGTTACATTGCTTCATTAATAACTCCTTTCATGCCCGCTTCAATTGCCAAGTATGTTATCGTGACAGTTAAAACACAAGCAGTGGACTGAGAGAGACGTTTAAGCCACGGAACATTAAGGAATTCAGGGAAGTTCTTTTTTGGGTAGTTCTATATTATGTCAGTGACTAGGCAACCAAAGACAGTTAGTCGCCGAGCAACCCAATCACGCAGCCTATGTCTCACTGTCACACAAATGTCAGACGGGCGTTAGCTGGCAAACCCTATAAATAATAATCACTGCCATGAAGGATGGTCCCCCATTCCATCTCGGCTCCCTCTCCCGCACCGCCTCATGTTTTTATTCCCTGTGTTTCCAGATTACAGTGTCTCTTATTTATAAGCCATTGGTGGCAAGGAGGCAAGCGTGTGATGGATTTCCTAAATAAAGCATCCTGTGGTGTCAGATGATAGTTTAACCTGGGAGGCAAGGTTTGTCGAAATTGTCTTTGGGATATCAGTACCCGGGATCCAATTTTCATAATGAACAGTCGATCACTCCCCCTACATCCTCCTGAGGCTTTTGTGTGTGACTCAAAGATGACGGCCGCTCCAGGCACGCTGTCATGAAGCGGTCTGTCACACTGTGAAGTCAGAGATTGCATCACCACATCCTGGCACATTCTTCCTCTGCCTTCCTCCTCCTTTCTGCAACCCATAACACCCCCCCCAGCATATTGCGACTCGAACCTCAGAGCTGAACATGGAGTCAGAATGAGAGGGATGGAAAAGTCTGACATGAGTCCCTGATGGAGAGTGAAGGGAGGTGTCACCTGGAGGCGAATACTCTGACAAGTGATGAAGGCCCTGTGGTCTGCTCGCTAAATGCTACACACAGACGTTGCGTCAGATGCTAAGATTGAACAGCAATAATAGACCGGGCCGGTGGTTTTGATAGTACTGACTTGGGTAAAATGAGATGGTGGGCTGTTAAATAACTCGGAGGGTCAGACGTTCCCCCGGGGCCTAGGCTGTGGTTTTCCTGACGTTCGCAAGCTGACAAGGGGAGCCGACACTCCCTCTGTCAGGGGCAGAGAGAACAAAGCACTGTGGGATGAACCCTACAGTTCAAACCCTGTCATTACCTGCAGCGGGAGACTCTTTTGCTCTTGTCGTGTCGCAGCTTAGCGTGCTAACCTGTCTTCCCAGCTCTGTGAAGATAAGTGTGTGGCCCAGCTCATGTTTGGTGGTCTCAAGAGTTATTCTGTGGAGTTATGCATCTACACATAGACATCATTAACCAGACACGGTTCTCTAAACTGCCTGGCAGCACTGCAAACCTAGAAAAGAAAGGTGTTTTAGTCAGTAGCTGTGCTGAGATTTATGGGGGAAATCTGTCACGCTTTACATCTGGAGTCAGAACTGGTTGACTGGCTAACTGGCTCAGTCAGGCAAGCCTGGCAACACCCAGCGGCTGTCGCAGAGAGTTTCCGCGCACCCCCACAGATCGCTCGCCACCCCTCAGATGTCTCCGCTGGACTGCCATTGAGAGAGCGTGTCAGCCGGAGTTGTGTGTGCATTCTCTCTTCACGCTTGAGTTAGCCAAAGCGAGTGCATGCTAACAAAGTCCCAGTGCTACGTTCCAAAACACAGAAGGTTGTTGCCAGAGTTGGAGTATTAGCTTGTCTGAGCAACGGATATCTAGCCGATCTAGTGTTTACTAGGAAGGGAGGTCAAACTTGCTCCAACCTCCAACCAGCTTTAGCTTAGTGTTAACTCAGTTATCATGTAACTGCTCAGATTTTTACTGACAAAGAAAGCAAAGCCCGGACCAACCTCCAAACAGCTTTAGCTTAGCACTAACTCAGTTTCCGTGTAGCAATCCCATTTTTTTCTGAGCATGGAAGTAAAACCTACTCCAACCCTGAGCAGATTTAGCGTAATGCTAACTCAAAAAAGTGCTGCTTTGATAAAGAAAAGGAGGTGGAGAAGCACAGATGTGGAGGCTATACCATGGTGTTCCAACGCAAACAGGGAGATCAGGGGGACCCTCCGTGAAGGTAATAAACCCAGCATTGACAAATCTCCTCCCTCCCTCGGCACGGCCACGTCTTTGTTGCTCTGTCTCACTGCGCATGAGAGTGGAATGTGACGAAGGCTATCAGTGCTCTCCACAAGCCTCCACCTCACTGCCATGGAAGAAACCCCCTCTGGCCAAACCCCGACCTACATCTGCCCACTGCCAGAGCACTGAGGAGTTTGGTGGCGGCCGCAGTTGAAAAGCGCTTGCACTTCTCATCTTCTCAGCTCTTCTCTTCCACCGCTATTTCTCTTTTTTTTTTTTGTGGAGAAGTCCCACACATGACCACTGTAGTGTCATTTGATTCGCACAAAAAGTGAAAAGAAAAAAAGAATACACTTGGGAATGAAGTCATACATAATTTAGTAGACACTGTGTGTTAACTGAGGACTGTATCAAAGAGAAGCACTCAATTCATTTGTTTTCTCCCGCGCATGTCTGCTAAAACTGCTCACCCGCATGTACCATCCAATACCCAGGGCACAAAATGACACTCCTGGGCAGCCGACTATGCATCAAAACATTCATTTGAACCCAGTGTGTGTTTTCATTTTGTCTCGCTCGCTCTCCTCTTTACAGCTTCCATCTCTCCAATAAAATATTTATCTTTCTATCTAAAACATTTTGGGGGTTTTATTTGATTACTCCCCAAACACCATCTCTCATCTTGTGCCATCGACTATCGACACATAGAAATAATGTATAGTTTTTAATGTATAGGTTTTAATGTATAAGTTTTAATGTGTAGGTTTTTTACAGCATGTCTTTTAACAGCTTAGCAGAACACAGGGCTCTTCTGGGGGTACTCACTCTCTCAAAAGCTGAGCAAATCAGGAGGCTGGGAAGGAAGAACAAAGAGTACCTGCGTTCAAAGGGCCCAAGATGTCCAGTGCCCGGATAGTCATCAACTAGCCTTGAAGAGAGAGAGAGTGAGACAGACAGACAGACAGACAGAGAGAGAGTCACTGAGAGAGGGAATAATGTATGTAATGAACAGGCTTCCTTTGACCTTCAAGTTTAATCGTTCGTTGCCCTCTCATGATCTACGTGGGTGTCTCTTCCTGATATGATATGGATGCAATAACTGATGTAATTGGCCTCCAGTCTCGTACCCTCAGTGCTTCTGGTAACCACCGGGTCTTCTTTAGAAACTACAGAAAAGGAAGGAAAGAAAAAATACTTTTTTTCAGAAACAAATGTAGTGGTTTATGTTAATATTGCTTGAAAAAATCCAATCTTCTATTGCTTTTAAATTGTCGCAAAACTCTTGTGGAAGGCACTCGAGTTAGCGTGTCAAGGTTCCGATGGCATATATTATGTGCATGCAGTCATCGAGGAAAGAAAATGGCCCAAGGCTTTTTCAGGCCTCCGGAGACAAAATGAAACTGGGTTGTTTTACTGAAACAGATGAGGACTTAACAAAATGGAGGGAAATGGAGAACGCGCACAAGAGAGAGAGAGACATAGAGAGAGAATGAGAACATCTGTGAATGGGAAAAAAAAATAGAAACACCAGTCACAACAAGCTCTGAAGAGTGTTCCATAGATCATTTAAAACCAGTGGTAGAGACGTCGAGTGCTTTCTCCTCTCCATGCTCTGCTAGGCTTTGGCGAACGCAAAGCAGCAGATGTTGCACACAAATACAAAACAAGACGAGCAGAGAGAGAAAGAGAGAGAGAGCAGATAACTTTGAGATCGCCAAACAGCTTTAGAGGAGCTTTGAAGCAGCTTTTCTCTCTTCTATCTTCTTTTGGTGAATTTCCGCTCGGCGGCCCAAGATTGTGCCTGCTGCCAGTAATTGGCGTTAGCCTCGGCGTTCTGCTCCCCGAAGTCCACAGGACGGTCGGCTCGGGCTGTTTTGTTTTTTGCGCGAGGGGCAGGGAGGTCAGCGAAGCGTTATGATGCGAACATGTTTGTCTCCATTAGGGGCCTGTGACTTGCCTCCTGGGCTTTGTGTGTGTGTGTCTGGCTCTCTCCATCTGTCAGACTGGGTCAGAGAGCAGTGTGGGGTGGGGTTGGGGCAGGGTGGGGTGGGGGTGGTGGGATGAGGGACGCTGTGTGGGAGCTGAACCAGTGACCCTGGAGGGCCCCGAACCGAACCGCTCCCCCCCCCACACCCCACCCCAGCCTCCTCAGTGACATCGCTCAGTGTCTGAGAGAGGCAGAAAAAACAAAAACGCTACTCAGAGCAGGGTTTTTTAGTGTGTGTGTGTGTGTGTGTGTGTGTGTGTGTGTGTGTTTGTGTGTGCATACATGTGTTATCTCGGGGCTTCGAGAGAAGAAATCGCTGTATACAGATCCGCAAAGGGAGCCACACTTCCACCTCAAAACATGTTTTTTTTTGTTGTTGTTTACTTTCCTCGGGAATGCTGGGAGATCTCAGTATTCATCTGTGATTGCTTCCATCGCTCTGAGAAAGTCTGTCAATCAAGCAAGTGTTTTTTTTCCCCTTAACTGCAAAGCAATGGCCCAGAGATAGAAAGAGAGAGAAGGAGAGAGAGAGAAAGAAAGAGAGAGAGAGTGCTGAGATTGCTTACGGGGGTAAACGTGGCTGTAAAGTATAATTTAAAGGATAGGGGTCTGATAAGGACACCTCTCTCTCACTCCCCTGCGGTCTCTTTCATTGTTTCACTACCTCTCTCTCTCTCTCTCTCTCTCTCTCTCTCTCCTTCTCATGGTGTATCTCCCTGTGGATTTTGTGTTGAGGCTGTAACTTAATAATTAGATCTAATTACGTTCACTGACTCTAAATGGCAAGGAGAAAGTCGATGAAAAGGCAGGTTGCAGAAGCATAAGACTTCAAGCATCTTATACATGTTCTATGGAGTACCAATTTGGGCAGTGCCTCAAAACACCAGGACCAAATAATAACATAGATCATAGTCATTTAAAATGAAGTTAGTCATTTTAATTCCTCGAAATCTTCACAGAACTTACAAAGTAATGACCCCTGGCTACACCCTCTCATTGGTTCAAAAGGAAAGTCCACTCTATTGTAGATTTAGTCGGCGCTGTGTATATTCTTGCTCTCTCTATCCCTCCCTCCCATCATCTCTCTCGCCCTCCCTCCATTTGTCTCTCTCTCTCCCTCTTTCTTTCTTTCATCATTTCTCTCTCTCTCTCTCTCTCTCTCTCTGTTTCTTTGTCGGCCCCAGAAGAGAGGCGATATGAATCTTCAGATGATAAGAGGGGTTCTGTGAAGTTAGCACTGGCATGGTCCACCTGCTCTCTGAAGCTCTAATTACCATTGTCTGTTTGCCTCCAGCCCTAATTAAATCACAGATATCACGAGCGATAACTTAAAAAAAGGAGGGGGGGGGGGGGGGAGAAAAGGAGGGGGAAAAAACAAGTGTATGAAAGGAGTTTCAGCTTTCTGCATCCAGAGGGGCGTTAGGCGCCAGGCAAACAGACAGCGGCCACAGAGGAAGCTAATTGTTCTTCGTCGCTGCCGCCCGCTCTCGCGCTCTCTGTTGTCTGAAAGGAACACCGCGATAAGCGCCAGGCTAACACTGCAACAATGGGGGACACAGAAAATGAACAGCTGAGCGAGGGAGGAGAGACGGGGTGAGAAAAAGAGAACGAAGGAGAGAGAGTGAGAGAAAGAGAATGAGAGAGAGAGAGAGAGAGAGAGAGAGAGTAAGAGAATGAGAGAGAGAGAGAGGGACAAAGACCCGGAGTTAGCAGAGGCAGAAAACTTGTACACGTCATTGTGACATGGCAGACACAAGCAAACTCCCAGAGCCTCCATTGTGTCTCGTTTAAAAGGGAAACAAAGACTGAATCAATGCACAGGTGAGGTGGGGCTGTTTCAGAGTCGACTGCGACAAAACTAGAGATTAAGACACGCCTGCCTGTGCAATTCATAACCTAAAAGGGCCTCACTAATATTCTTTGTCCTCAAGCAGAAATAGTCAAGGTGAGAACAATACAGCACCCAACCCATAAACAGAAAATGGGGAAATAACTTTACATTATTGTTCCTAAGCATCTTTTGCAGGTGTATTTGCATGCCTCGGGATCAGTTGAGTTCTGTCCCGTTATCCTATTCGTCCTACTCATCACTCCTGGGTCGTGGTTCCGCGCACCTCCGCACACGTGGAGCTGACCCTAATTAAAGCTTCCTCCGGGGTGCTGTTGTAGAGATTCACTAATTAGATCACCACGGCAGCAGGTCAGAGAGGGCACATGCAGAGTTATGCAGATAGGGATAGTTAGATGGTGGGGGGAGAAAGATAGAAAGAAAGAAAGAAAGAAAGAGAGAGAGAGAGAGAGAAAGAAAGAGGGAGTGAGAGGGGGTGGAAGATGTAGAGTGAGATAATGTGAGAGCAGAGCTGGAGCAATGAAATAAATATGACTCACAGGATGGAGGGGAGGATGGATGAGGGTGTGGGAGAGAGGGGGAGAGAGGGGGGAGAAAGGGAGAGGGAAAATGTGGTAAAAGCCCTGTTCTGTACTGAGGACATCACTGTGGTGCATGTCCAGAGCTGTTGTTTTATAAATAATGGGCAAGTCTTGCTTCTGTTGGGTGATACATGACAGTGTGTGTTTCTGTCCCCCTCTGTCTCTCTCTTCATACACACACACACACACACACACACACACACACACACACACACACACACACACATTCTACAAAAAAGAGAAAGTAACTCACAAAATTATAACAATATAGATACAAATCTAGGATGAAGAAGATAATATAATGATAATACATAATACCTATCGTGATAAGATGATTATAATAATACAGATCATATCTATTTTAATATTTCAAACAGAAAAGTACATTTAGCTGTGGTTCATATCTGATATCTGAGGCGCAGGTGATGCACTTAACCATGATGCAGCAGATAGCAGCATCAGGCCTCTTTGTTTCTGACACAATGCCAAGGTCAATGGAGGATTGATTGAATAGAAGCGTCCATTTTGGATTGCTGTTGTGCCGTGCTGCATGAGAGGGGAGACTTGAGATCCAAAAGTGATGAGAATTGACCCAGGTGAAATGGTCCCATTTTGGTCTACAGATTCCATTTTCACCCTGTGACAGATAGGCAGCTGTAGGACTTGCACTTGTACTGTGCCCATTTTGGATGTACTGATTGGACGGTTGTTGTGAGTCTTGATGCCTTGATGGCTGCGCGTGGCTCAGAGGGCTGTGAGAGTTTTTTTTTTTTTTCCACTCGAGGTTCAGTAAATGCTCTAATTACACCATCGATCAAAACATTTTAACATGACAGGATTTGTGTATGTGTGATGACTTTCCCATCATGAGCAAGTGCCACTCACACACACACACACACACACACACACACACACACACCACTTTAAAAGCAATGTATTAGCGTGAGGAGAGTTGAATGATGCATGTCAACAGTTCTTTTTTAAACCCTCCCTGTGATATCCTGTCAGGCCTTGATAGTCGCATCTCTGAAAGACCAATGGCATCTACTTGGGGGAACATTAGTGCAATCCTACTGTGCACTGACACCACACTGCAGTCACCGTGTCAGGAAATCTCCCGCTGAAACCCAATTTACAGGGCAAGATTAACTCCCTATCACCTAGTGCAGACTGTGGAGAAATCAATATATATCAATAATAAGTGTCTGTGGTATAATATTAGAGCCAGGTCTTAATATCCATTGAATAGTGAAAGACCTACTGTGCCAATGCTCCCAAGGTTCACATAATGTAACATGGTATGAGCGAATCTATAATCATTGGCTCAGTTTCTAGCAACCATAGACTGAGTCATTTTAGAACATTACCGTACAATTTGTGTACTTAGTCGTGAATATATTTTCATTACAGAACCAGACATGTCGGAATTTCCTCTGTGGGAATGTTGGGAAGTTAATGTCTCGTGTGTCAGTGATTTTGAGACAAAAGACCATACATTGAAGGGTCCAGCAACCTAAGTGCAACCTCTTACCTCCATAGTTTGACACACAGGGAAACTGTGTCGTTTAAAAATCCCAGCACAACTAAAAAAAATATGGTTTATCACGGAACGCCATTGTTTGTTTGTTTAAAGAATGGCACTTCATAGTCTGCGGGACTCAAAGACCCAGTTGTCATGGAAACGGTTGCACTGCAGGGGGGCCTTCGTAATGCCACCTCACGCTGCTCTCTTGAATTAGCGTGTAATCCAACGCTAATCCACGAAATATGCCTGAATCATTGAGTGTCCCGTTTGGCCTTAAGAGATGCAAATTATTGCTGCACACCACATTCTGTTTCCCCAATTACGCCAGCATTTCCTTTTACGGAGATCTGGAGACCTTTATTGTTTTTTATGGTTCAACAAATGCTTTAGCTGCTATGCGGTGCTGCCTCATAACTGCAGCATAAAAGGACAGAGGATAACTTTTATGGTTTTCTCACTTTTTAATGACGACTTGGGCCTGAACACACTGTAACTGGCATTACTTTAACTTTTACACTGACATTATTTACCAAGTTTTGAAAAAGCTGTAAATCTTAATAAATATGTGTGAAATTAAGCATTCTAATTATTGGCTTGTGCCAGAGTAGATTCTCATGGGTTTTCTTTTCAAGCTCTAAAGCCATTTTCCAAATTATTTCTGTCAAGAGCTCACACAAACACAATCAGAGCTCGGGTGTGATAGATTCAACACTATAACAAACGCTACAATATTTTTAATCACATCCCTTCGGACTAAACACCACATTTGCTTTGAAAATCCTCAGTGCAAAACTAATATTTTTGATCTCTTTCTCTCTTCTTTTTGTGTGTTTGATTCGCAGGCAAGCTGACCCTCCAAGTCTAAACTCTATGAAACAGTTGATGCGGTGCCTGGCGGTCGGAAACCATGACTTATAGCTGCGTTCCACAACACCATTCCTCGTCATCGTTGAAGACCTAAAGTGGGGAGCACACCCGCTGCCATGTGGCCTGTACAGCTGTGAGAAGCCCCAGAGACACCCCTTTTTTCCTTTGTCTCTTTGCTCGGACCTCCTTGCTCTCTCTCTCTCTCTCTCTCTCTCTCTCT
This sequence comes from Clupea harengus, assembly GCF_900700415.2. Taxonomy (NCBI): domain Eukaryota; kingdom Metazoa; phylum Chordata; class Actinopteri; order Clupeiformes; family Clupeidae; genus Clupea; species Clupea harengus. The sequence continues at coordinate 1,112,022 of NC_045175.1, read as the reverse complement.
CTTTGTCTCTCTATCTCCCACAGCTGCTTGTTCCTTTCTTTCAGGTTGAACCAAAATTCTACCCCAAGCCCTTCTCCTTCTGTTGCATTTCCATTTTTTTTCTACTCTTAAGGAAATCCTCCCCCTAGCGATCGCTCATAGCATGGCCAGCAGGACCTGCCCTCCCAGCGGCACCCCTCTCAGCCTCTCGCTCCTCCTCGCTCTCCCTGTGATTGCGCTGGTCTCGCTGTGCCTGCCAGGCCTGGCACGTGGCGACTGCTGGCTCATCGAAGGAGAGAAGGGCTATGTGTGGTTGGCCATCTGCAGCCAGAACCAGCCGCCATACGAGACCTTCCCGCTGCAGATCAACAACACGGTGCAAGACCTCCGGCTGAACGAGAACAAGCTCAAGGCCATCTTCTTCAGCTCGCTGAGCCGCTTCGCCAACCTCACCGAACTCAACCTCACCAAAAATGAGATCTCCTACATCGAGGACGGCGCCTTCGCCAGCCAGGCCAATCTGCAGGTGCTGCAGCTGGGCTACAACAAGCTGACCAACCTGACCGAGGGCGTCCTCCGGGGCCTGGGCCGCATGAACAGCCTCTTCCTGCAGCACAATCTCATAGAGGTCATCGCCACCAATGCCTTCTGGGAGTGCCCGAGCCTCAGCAGCCTGGACCTGTCCTCCAACAAGCTGGCTCGGATCGACCCGAACACCTTCACCATACTCAACAGGCTCATTGTATGCGAGCTGGCCGGGAACCCTTTCCACTGCGGCTGCGAGCTCTACAGCTTCCTCACCTGGCTGGAGGCCTTCAACAACGTCACGCGCACCTATGACCGGCTGCAGTGCGAGACGCCAAAGGAGCTGTTCACCTACCCTCTGCTGAGCCCCGTGCCGGGGCACGGACGCAACGCACGGACCATCCTGGGGTCCGCGTGCCGGGACGGGATGATTTTCCCAGGGATACCCTCCCTGCCGCCCGACCTGGACGGGTCCGGGTATGGGCCCGATACGGCCCAGTCTGGGCCGTATCACCAGCCCACCGCCACATCCACGTCCCACCCATCCTACAGCATCAGCCTCAAGCTGCACACAGTGACCCCTCACTCGGCCTCCCTGCTGGTGCAGCTCCCCAGCCCGTTTAAGAAGATGTATATCCTCACACAGTACAACCACACCAGCGTGGCTGACATCGTGAACCTCAAGCTCAAGAAGGAGGTAGTCACCCTCAACAACCTGACTCCCCACACCAACTACACCTTCTGTGTGGCATCCATACGCAACTCCCAGCGCTACAACCACACCTGCGTGGATTTCACCACGCGCGTCGCCACGCTGGAGGGCGTGGACAGCAGCCGCTCCACCACCACGCACTACATCATGACCATCCTGGGCTGCCTGTTCGGCATGGTCATCGTGTTGGGCCTGGTCTACTACTGTCTGCGTCGGCGCCGAATGAAGGAGGAGAAGGAGAAGTCCATCAGTGTGAAGAAGACCATCTTGGAGATGCGCTACGGACCCGAGGCGGCTGCCGCCGCTGTCAATGACCCGTCCACACTGCAGAAGCTCCACGAGCAGAGCCACCATCACCACCATGGCAAGATGCCCTCGTCCACCTCCTCCAGCTTGGGTATGCTGCACGGCTCAGCCAACACCAGCTCCTCTCGCCTCTCCTCCCTCCCCCAGGTGGAGAAGATGGCCACTGCCTTCTCGGAGGCACTAGCCAGCAGTAAGGGGAACTACATGGACATACGCACCTCTGCCGGTGGCGAGGTCTGTGACGGAGGTGTGCCGGGAACTGGCGGGGTCGTCATGCGGTGTGAGAATGGACCCAACGGAGGCGAGGACTCCGACGACGACGGCCGAGGCTCCACCTCCGAGATCTCCACTATCGCCAAGGAGGTGGACAAAGTCAACCAGATCATCAACAACTGCATCGACGCACTCAAGCTCGACTCAGTGGCAGTGGCAGCTGCTGCCGCGGCGACAGTCACCACGGCAGACAACCTTGTACCCCCTTCACCTGCTTGCATCACAACTCTGCCCCAGAGGCTCATCCCCCTGTCTCCTGGCATCACCGAATCTTGCCATGTCCTTGCCTCCCCCAAAATCGCCCCTCCACCCCATGTCCCTCTGGTTCTGCCCCTTTCGGAGCGGCCTGGTATCAGTGGCGGGGGGTTTCTCTCCCCCCCATACCGGGACCCTCCCCCTGTGACAGCGGCACGGCCCATGCAAAGGCAGGTGAGTGCCGATGCTGCCGTGGTCGTAGTGGCTCCCGGGAAGACACGCTGCAGCGTCTCGTCCTCTGGCGGCTCTGTTAATAGCGCTTGTATGTACAGCCTTGACGTGCCCGAGCCGAGGAGCCCCAACTTGTGCAAGTACCCAGACAAAGGCAGCCCAGTGAGGTGCGGGGAGGTGCCCTTGGAGAGGCTTCCTCTGGTGGGTGTCCAGGGAAGTGGTGGAGGCGGGGGAGGCAGTGGCACCAGGGGAGGAGGTGGTGGCGGTGGGGGCAGTGGTGGTGGGGGTGGCTGTGGCGGTGTCGGAGGTGGTGGTGGAGGTGTAGGTGGCGGAGGCACTGGGCACCAGCAACAGCACCACCTAGAGGTGCACCCAGACTACCACTGCTCAGAACACCGGCACTCTTTCCCTGCCCTTTACTACGAGGGCGCCACCGACTCCCCCGCCCAAAAGGCCTCCTTCCTCAAGCCCCTCACACACACCAAGAGGGACGCGGCCTACTCCCAGCTCTCGCCCCGGCACCACAACTACTCGGGTTACTCCTCTAGCCCTGAGTACTCCTCCGAAAACACCCTTAGGATCTGGGAGCGCTTCCGCCCCTACAAGAAGAGCCCAAGAGAGGAGGCCTACATCGCCGCGGGACACGCCCTGCGGAAGAAAGTCCAGTTCGCCAAGGACGAAGACCTGCACGACATCCTTGACTACTGGAAGGGTGTGTCTGCCCAGCAGAAACTGTGAAGGGCGTGGGGTTGTCACGTCAACAGCAGCAGCAGTAGCAGTAACCCTAGTAACAGCAGAAGGGGGAAGCAGAAGGGGGCGATGATGATAGATTTTGTTGAGTGGGAGTGGGGGAGGGACACTCTTGAGATAGCAGAGCAGACTCCACTGCCAGGTGCTTTGGTCCCTCAAGGCCACCGTAGGAATGACTGTTGGGAGCAGCCAGGATCAAGCAGGTGTTTTCTTTCTCAGTTGAGTAGCCTGTGTATCATCACCCAACCACAATTGCACCACAAATGTGCCGTTTAAACAGCATTTTAATTCTACTGAAACTCACTCGAAATTTGTTTTTTTTCCCACACCCCCCCACCTGTGCTCTTTTCTATGTGGCAATTTGACGAGATAATGGAGGCAAATGAAGAGTCAGACCTGTTTGTTTTGTAAATGCCGTGTTTCCCTCTTCAGGGGGAAGATATTAAGTGATGCTTATCAAGTTAATTGTTCTAGACTTTAATTAGCAAGAAAAAAACAGGTGTGGATCCAGTATGCTTAGTGCCGCAGGGCAAAGCCTGGCCAGCCCTGGACCTACACTCAAGCACAGTGTGCTCATCGATTCGAAACAGTGCCACATGTCGCAGACTGTGCGTCGCAAAATAACCGCTTTTCATTTCGGTGGCAAGCATTCGGCAATGTTTTACATTTCATTTACTCGCTTCCTAGAGGCGCGGAGGGGACATCTGGGTATTGTGCTAAACTTATTCCAGCGTGGTTGGCATTTGCAACACAATCAATCCTTGTTTATTAATTTGGTGTGTTGCCATGTCGAGCACAGCACAGTAATTTGAGAAATGTTTTGGACTTTAAAATGAAGTGGGGGGTGGGGGGGGGGGAAATGACAGAAAATGGGAGCAAATAGCAAAGGAATAGAATCGGGCACATAACTGTAGATAATTGGGAAGGATAGTTTGCATATAGTCTCATAGACGGCAGTATGCTGTAGCATTACATTACACTCTTGGCAGCCAGGGAAAGGGACGTGGACAGATCGAGCGGGGAGGGGGAGAGTATGAAGGATGAACCTGGGTTTAATCTGTTTTCTCTAGTGGGAGACCAAACGTGCCAACATGGCAGGGAGTCTGGCCTGTTTGAGGCCGAGACTTTCTTTTTTGCCAGAGCCCCTTTTTGCACTCTCTGTTTTTCTCTATCTCTCTCACTTTGTTTTCTAATCATTTCAGGCAAGACGGGTTCAGAATGGGTTGCTGCAATGCTTTGTTTTGCTCGTTTATGACAGTGCTGAGTGAGATCTGAACAGCCGAGGAGAGATTGGAACAAGGTTTGAAGCATAGACCTCAGAAGTTCTTCATGTGCATCTGCATTTGGATAGGGACACAAAATGGATGCTGTGTCACGTCACATTGTCTTTATTTATGGATAATTAACTGTTCTTGCGTCTTTACAATGGAACTGTAATGTAGGTTGATCGAACCAATTACCCAACAAAGAACAGAGATGCCCGAAAGCTACATTTTTTTTTTCTGGAGCTGTTTTGCTTGCAAAGCTGCCTTGTCTTTGCCAGTTCTCACAAAAATAGCAAACCGAGATTTGAAATTCAGTGATTGACTGCTTGCTTTCTCTCTCTCTTCCCACTGCCAGTCCCAAAACCCACCAGCTTTTGGCCACGCCTTGTTTCTCTGACATCTTGTTTCTGAATATGACCCACTGATAAACCAGGGATAAGAAACGAGTTGCAGGGGTGGAGAAAACTTCAATTAATTCTCACATTTTCCCACCCATTTTTTATTATTGTTTGAATTGAAAAAAAATAGTTGAAGCCTTGTCTCTTTATATTATAATTGGCTAAATTAATTAGTAATTTTTTTTAGGTGTCTTGGGTCATGGTAGAGCTGATATTATTAGCTGCGCCAGGCTCAACAGATTTGATTGAAATTAATCTTCCCTCCCAGCCAGTCCTACTTGAATCTCTGGTCTCCGTGGTTACCTCCGCTGTGTCAGCAAAGGTCTAGAGAGCAGGTTGAGGAAAGGTCACCATTCATTTACCTCAGACTCCAAACACCAATTAAGACCATGAACGTGTAGATAAGGAGACTATCTCCACTGTGTAACTGCAAAAATCTCCGCTATCTCCTCTGCTAACAGCAACGGTTCTACAACAAGGGCGTTATCACATGTTTTCACACGTGTTCTAGAAGCTCTCAAAATTCACCAGACCAATTCATTGCTAAAATGGGACTCTAGTATTCAGATTTGTTGACATTTTCACAAATTACCCATTGAGAGATGAGAGACTGAAAGTCAGCACGAAAATATAAAAAGAGCTTGCGGTGGGACCGTTTGAGGTCATTTCTCTCCCTCTCCACGGACATACCACCTGGCTGACCAATGCTCACCGGCCTGGGTCAATGTTTGTCCACTGGGAGCACCGGCCACCCTAATCGATCAGAGAGTGATTAGCACCCTGGAGCAAAGAGACTAAACAACTTTCTGCCAGAGTGATGACTCCATTTAAACAAATAAGGGCCGGATAGGGAGTCTCCCTGTGCTTGTGATCAGCCAATAAAAGCATTAACTCACCCTCAAATGGGGGAAGTGATTTCCCCTTAGTACCGCTCCTTTATTGCTGCCATGTGTCAATCACGCTGGAGAAGAGGTTCAGCTTTTACCTCTTCATGAGCTGAAAGTCCATAAAAACATGTTGTCTGAGGGCTTCTTTGTTTTTCTGTTGTTGCACTTGTGTTGTCAACGTGTCTCCTGACACACGGTAGCTCAAAGTGAACGGCTAAAAATGGATGGGGGACTATTTTGGAGACTTTGAGCAGCTTCAGCTGCATATGCTCGACTGATTTTCAGCGTTATTTTTTGTGTATCTGGTTTTTGTTTTTTTGGTTATCCAGAGATAGCCATCCTTACCCCGCTTTGCTCCTCTGCTTTACAGATTCAGCATCAACCCTCGTGTCCTGGTGTCCCTTACAGTCTCCATCACTGAGCCTCACACACTCATTATCAGCCCTTTTGTTCCTGACGAGCCAAGAGGCCTCAGCTCGCCTCAGCATTTGTTTTAGCTACTCTATCCGAACATAACAACATACAACCAAGCAAACATCTACGGACACAGTTTTCGTGGCTGTGGGAGGGTTATGATGGCAACTGGAATTACAAAATACATGCCATGTTTAATTCAGAGTAGCATTTTTTTACAGTGAGGTACCAAAGAGAGCATGCCTCAAGTAGTAACACAACCGAGTTGTTCCAGGCATTCTTGAGGGACCCTCTAGTGGGAAGGCTATAGTTACATGAATTAGTGTCTCACAGAATGTTTTGTATTTTTTTTGTTTTAATATTTCAGTCATTTTGGGTCAGTAGGAACTGCAGAAACACGCTGTATATAACCAAGCACTAATCTATTTGTTAACTTAAGATTACAAAGTGGGACAAGTTTGAGATTAATTAATTAATTAAGAAGGTAGGTGGTGAGAGAGTTATGCACTTCTGCCTAGCAATTGGGTTGCATTGCACTGTACAAAGGCAGTGGTTACAGTATTAGTTAAAGTAGTTAAAGTTAGTTCAGTGAAATCAGTGGATCAGTGGAAAGAGAGAGAGAGAGAGAGAGAGAGAGAGAGAGAGAGAGAGAGAGAGAGATGGCGTGAGGGAGCTCAACGTAAAAACACTAAACAGTATAAACACACAACTGTGGAGGTCGCTGCTACCGGAGGTTAACTGTGACTAACACGACACACAAGAAAAAACTACAACATGAAACAATCAAGAGTAAATAAGGATACATATGTGTATGATTAGATTTAGATCTACAGGTAATGGCTTTGTATCAGACACATGCACACAAACACAAAAATGCACACACACACACACACACACAAATGTGCACAGAACAAATGAACTGACAATTATTTATATGCCTTCTGAGACAGTACATGATGCACATATACATAGAGACATACACTCCTGCATACTCTACACAGAAACTTTGAAACATAGACTACGTTTACAGACACAAATGGTCTTAAAAAAGAAAAAAAACAGTGTCCCTCTAGTGAGCAAATAGGACCATGTACAGAAAGGGGAACCAAGCATTTGTGAAAACAAATCTGTAACCTTTTTTTAAAGTCATCTATTCAACCTTTAGCATTACAGTGGCTGCTGTTTTTTTTGTTTTGTAATTGTTTGTTTGCTTGCTTGCTTTTTTAATGTCCAGATGTAAGATTTATATCCATGAAGTCATTTATTTATTCATGGTGTTGTCCTGAGATATGTAAAGTTGCTTTTTTTGTTGACTGTCAACAAACCTATAATTTATTTATTTATGTATGTATGTATCTATTTATTTATTTTACTTTCAAATGCCTTTGATGTTTGGTTGGGCCTGACAGTGCACATTTTTAGGGTTTCTTTTCTATGGGTTCTAAAGCACCAGGCGCACTTACTCAAGCAGAGCGTGTTTAAAAAAAAGGCAACACCTGTATTATCCTGTTCAGTCCGTAGGTACAGACATGCCTTTTTGAGGGGGAACGAAACTGTCAGCGTTTTTCATGGGCTCTCCTGGCTGAAGTGTGCTGGATTTGCAGGCGTTGTCAAGGGCAATGCTGCCTCATCCCATCCTCCTCAGTCTAAACGGTCTATCTTCACATGCACTCTAAAGAATAGGGTCCTTAGGACGCCTTAGGAGCATTTTTAAGGTGATTTTCTCTCTTTTTTTTGGGCACTGATTGACAAATACCGTACTTCACATTTCAGTGTGACAGTCATCTTGTGGAGAACCACTTGAATTATGCAGTGGGCTTTGTAATAATGTGAAGTACAGTAGCACAAATGGAATTCGTCAAAGTAAGGGAGAGTCGCAATTGGTCATGAAGCTCCACTGAGTGGGGTCTGAGAATCGCTGTTTAAAAGAAACACATGCACAAGATGACCCCCCCCCCCCCCCTCTCTATCTCTCTCTTTGTCTCGCTCTTTCACGCACACACATACACACACACACACACACACACACACACACACACACACACACACACACACACACACACACAAACTTATGGAAATCAGGCCTCCTCATCTCAGCTCTCACATATCAAGCAGTGATAAGTAAAACTCATGTCAGCCCACACCACAACCATTTTCACAGGACCAGTGAGAATTGCTACGTTTCACAGCGAGAGAGAAAAAGGGAACGGCGGAAGAGAACGAGAGGAGAAAGAGAAGAAATGGAATCAGACTTATGCGGAATTGAATCCCTCCCCTCTCCTGCTTCACCCTCCACCTCCTTTCTCTCTCTCTCTCTCTCTCTCTCTCTTTCTCTCTCTTTCTCTCCCTCCCCTCTCCTGCTTCACCCTCCACCTCCTTTCTCTCTCTCTCTCTCTCTCTCTCTTTCTCTCCCTCCCCTCTCCTGCTTCACCCTCCACCTCCTTTCTCTCTCTCTCTCTCTCTCTCTCTTTCTCTCCCTCCCCTCTCCTGCTTCACCCTCCACCTCCTTTCTCTCTCTCTCTCTCCCTCCCTCCCTCTCTCTGTCTCTCTCTCTCTCTCTCTCTTACATTGCGGTGGGTATGAGAAAAAAAGTAATTTCCAGCTGTCGTGTGAGATCACGTTTTTCTTTCAGTTATTTCTATGAGTTAATCGAGGAGCAGTCGCAGCGGTGGTGGGATGCAGGACATGTGCAGGGCATGTCCTGTTCCGCACGCGTGACCGGCCGGGCCTCCTCCGCCCTCATGAATGCTAAACGCTAAATGCTAACACGGGGCGGAGACGGAGGAGGCGGAGGAGGAGGAGGAGGAAGGGGGTTGGAGACGGTGGGAGACGGTGCCTGCGAGGTGAGCGGGTGTCTGACTCGCTTACGTAACCTGGAAGAATCCCGTCCCCGGTATAATGAAGGAGGGCCTGTGTGCGCTCACTCACTCACACCAGCCCCCTGTGCTGAATTTTAATGAAGCTTAGCTCTCCAGGTTGCATTTATGTGGAGAGAGAGAGAGAGAGAGAGAGAATGGAGGGAGAGAGAGAGAATGGACCGGATAGTAAAAAAGGTAGGGGGAAATCGACTCATGCGTGGGCTTGTGTGTATTCTCAGTGGCACATGGTGGAGGTTGAGAGAGTAGCCACACCTGGGGCTTGTTATGCATGATGGCACGTTGTTGAGGGAGCGTGTGAAAGGCACACCACATCCACACACCCACACCCACACCCACACACACACACACACACACACAGACCATGTCAACTCTCTCATTCTTTCTCTCTCTATCTCTCTCTCTTCTGCAGCCCTGATCAGGAGCATGTCTCTAGTGTATAATCACCTCGGTCTCTCTCCAGTGCATCATATCGTCCCCTCCGTTGTCGTGGTGACTCATCCACAGACTCGAGGCTTCTCCAGGCTCAGTCTCAATCCCTCTACGCAGTGAGAGGCAGCAGATCCCAGGCTCACGGTGTGGAATGGCAAATAAGTGGGTGTACGATAAGGTAAACATCTGGGACACGGTTTGGTAGACAGGAGTAAGGCACTGTCAGAGACTAAATTACATTTTTGGAGGGCACCGTAGCGCCTTATGTGGAAAATCTGATTTGGCCCTGAAATGTCTTTCTTGGAAATGGAAACTTCCTGACACTACATTTGTGTGTGTGTGTGTGTGTGTGTGTGTGTGTGTGTTCACTGTTGCATTGGGCATGGTGTTCGGTATCTACACAGACCGCCATGGTGGCACCAGATAGAAAAATATGCTTTAGTGAAAGTCATCTAATCAGTAGAGTAAACTTTGAGCCGTATTAGACGAACAAACATATCAAATAAGCTTCGGTTTGTTTGCCCCCCACCCCCCTTTAAAACTGATTCATTCCTGCAGGTAGATGATTCTGTTTGTCTCTCCCAGCCCCTGTCTCACAGTCACACTCTGTGACCTGCTCCATTGCAGCAGAGACTTGGTATGCTGTGTAGTGTAGTGTATGTCAACCTTCCTGGAAAAACTGGACAAACTACTCCAGAATTCCAAAATTGTCTCATGGGTTTAAAAAAACTTCTATTACTCCTTCTACTTCTTGTTAGCTTGCTACATGATGTGTTGTGACGATATACGTGGTGACGTTGTGCTGTGAAAGCTGCTGTTACATTTCCGTGGGGTGTCCCAGATCCAGACCACAAAACCTCAAAGTGAATGGCCGGCCCGGCAAGTAGGAACAACAGATGGGTTTATCTCACCCTCGCACCACCATATACAAGTGAATCATTTTCTCTGCTTGCTCTGCCGCTAGCCGCTAGCAGCTAGCGCTTTTTAGAAGTGTTATCTGTTGCATCTACCCACTATACAGGATGGCTTTTTGGTTATGTGCTATTTATGATCAAGTTCCCCTCAGTGCATTGACACAGACAGGCACACAAAGACATTCAGATGTGTAGAGGAAGGATTATAATGTCAGCCATTTTGTCAAAATGACATTTAGAGACCTTTGTTGCCCGCCCCAAAAGGGAGATTTCCAGAGTGATGACGAGCGGATGCCTAGTCATGGTGAATGTGGAGAAGTGAAAAGAATAAAGTCTGTGGGAGAGCAAGAAAGAACGAGAGGGTCAGAGGGAGAGGAGGAGGAGGAGGAGGAAGAGTAGAGAGGAAGGTGAAAAAACTGCAAGAAATGGAAGAGAGAAATGAAGCAGTGCGCAACTTTAATTGCCTTTCTTGGAGGGCTGCAGCATACAAAAACAAACAACAAATAAATACGCTCCGTGGTGCCGTGGGCACACCAGTCAGCCCTTAATGACCTTCCACCCCCACCTCCACCCCTGCCTGCGCCCGCATCAATCCTCTCTCTCTCTCTCTCTCTCTCTCTCTCCCTTTCTCCCTCTCCCTCTCTCTCTCTCCCTGGTGGGAGCAGGGGCAAAGGAACACTCCGAGAGCCAAAGAGGGAAAGGAAAAGAGAGAGAGAAGTCAACAGCGGGAGGACAGTAACAACAGAGAGGCAAAGGCCTCGGAAGCATCACAGTACAGTCACGACTGCTAGCGGTGGGGCCGTGTTAGCTGCATCACAGTACAGTCACGACTGCTAGCGGTGGGGCCGTGTTAGCTGCATCACAGTACAGTTACGACTGCTAGCGGTGGGGCCGTGTTAGCTGCAACACCATAGTGTCACTGGAATGGGCTGGGGTGTGTGTGTGTTAGTGTGTGTGTGTTAGTGTTAGTGTGTGTGTGAGGGGGGTGATCACACGCTTGTTGTGCCAACACACAGCTTGCCAATCAACTAACTCCCCCCTTAACTGAATTCAGAGGCTAATAAAATGGAGTGCTTTGATGCTTTCATGTTCCATGTTGAGCACATTCATGTCAATATTGAGCCCCACCCCCTACACACATAATTTAACACTACAACTTGTAGTGTCATTTCACAGCTGGGAGGAACATATTAATATGGCACTTGAAACTCTATAAATAGCTAAATAGTTTGATGGCATGTAATTGCACTGAGTGCTTTGCTGCTCGTTGTAAATATGACTGACCGTTAGAAATGCAGAGATGAGGACCATATGTAACAATCAAGCGGCGGTTATGGCAACCCTATTTAGATGTCAACACAGCGAGCCGGCCCTTATTTATGAGAGACCGGCTACCCTTAGCGCCCAGCTTGTGCTGAAAACTGTATATATTACGGTGTTTATTAAACTATTACAAATATCCCACTCATAGAAATGTTTGGAAATGAAGAAACTTTGGCTTTCTTGGTGAGCAGATTGTTCTTTTGGAGAAAGATGTCTTCCCTCTGTGAACCACAGATACCTGTGGTTAGCAAGTGGGCCCACTTTTAGAGGTCTGGATAAATACATGGTCTCTAGGCCATGTTTATTGTCATGTACTTGATAAAACAAAGCAGTATTTAAACAGTAGTGTTAAAAGTCTGAAGTGCATAGAAGATATACGATATCAAAAATATATCTATATTAAAAGTGGTTAGTGGTAAAACAGTGTAGACAAAAAAATACCAATGTAAACAGTAAAGAGGTGTGTGGGTTCAGGAGGGGGTCCAAACATTTCAGAATGTATGTGCTGTGTGTAACTGTAGTGTGTGTATATGGTATGTGTGTGTGTGCAAGTGTGCGTGTCAGCAGTTCAGTACCCTGGTGGCTTGCGGCTAACAAATGTATCCAGCACCTGCTTGGGAAGAGGATGGGGAGGAAAGCCAGCAAAGACGATGTATGGAGAAAGGCTACTGGAGCTTGTTTTTCTCGCTGCTTTGTTGTGGGATTCTCTCTTTCGTTTTATTTAAAAAAAAATTCATCCTCCTTTTCGCACAAGCCTCCTCCTGTTCCCAATCGATGCGTTTAGCCCTGCGGCTTGGCCCTATTCGTTACTGGACCGGAAGAAAAACTGTCTTCACACTTACACTAGAGAGACTAGAGAGCGAGGGACAGTGGAGAGAAAGAAGGAGGGAAGGAGAGTGGGTGAGATGTAGAAAGCAGGAGCGAGGGAGGACTCCGGAGGTAAAGAGACATCCCCAAGATGATGCATTGCTGAAGCGGAAGGCGCGGGCATTTTGCTTAAACCTCCAGGCGCTATGTCACACTTTGAAGCATGCAAAGGGAAAATGAGAGAGGGAAGCGGCTCTACTGCATGAAGGAAAGAAGAAAGAGTGAGAGAGAGAGAGAGTGAGAGAGAGAGAGAGAGAGAGAAGAGAAGAGAAGAGGTTAGATCGGTGTATTAAATGCTCCCACTGTTGCTCTTCTCTCTCTGTTGTTCCCCTGGCGAGGCTCATTCATTCAGTCTCCCCACGTGTGCACCTGATGTATGCAGTCCAATTCACTCGCACAGGGATGCCAGGAGGGCTTCTAATGTATGAGCCCCAGTCCCTGTGTATGGAGGGGGGGAGGGAGGGAGGGAGGGAGGCGGGGAGGGAGCCGTATGTGTACACGTGCTGCCGGCCTGGCTCAGAGGATCAGGTGGGAGAGTTTGGGCCGTTGCACATGAACATGTTTGATCAGTGGTAGCACTTCTGAATATGTTTTAGTATGCTTGTGACCGCATGCCATTTGTTTCGAGTGAATGCAGAATCAACAGGCAGTTATGTGGGGTGTGTGTGTGTGTGTGTGTGTACACACGAATGAGGACTTAGCTCTCACTGTTGGTGTTGCATGAGGATGTGCAAGTGTGTGTGTGTGTGTGTGTGCAAGTGTGTGTGTGTGTGTGTGTGTGTGTGTGTGAATGAAGAACCAGCAGCCATTTTTAGCCAGTGTTGTGTTTGTGTAGGGGTGTGTGTGTCTCTGTGTGCACACAAATGAGTATTCATTCAGCGGTCGCTATTGTTGCATGTGCAAGCGTGCGTCTGTGTGTGTGTGTGTGTGTGTGTGTGTGTGTGTGTGAGCGCACGTCAGCATACACCCGTGCCGCTGTGGCCATCGAGCCAGAGGTGATCAATGAATGGCCTCTACAGTGCAGCGGCGGGGGCTTCCTGAGTGGCACTTACTCTGATTGGAGAGCGGGGGGGAGGACTTATGGGCCGACAGCGAGCTCCTGAATGGGAGTGAGTGCTGACACAGGCGCAGCAGACAGCAGCAATGTGGCGGAGGCCTACTTCAGGGCGGAGGGCTGCACCGTCAATCCATGTCAAATTAGGACAGCGTCCGTTGACCGCAGGCCAAAAAAACAGTGGGCGCTCCGATGCGGTTACAATTTCAATAAGATGAAAGCACAGCAGGGTTGTTGCGATGCAGTGCTCAGCGTGCCATCTTTGTTTATTTGTTGTGCGGACATGCTGGTAGGGAGATACATTTTGCATGTTGGAGTTCCAGTTAGAGTTGAATGTTCAGTAACACTCTACTTGAATCCTCCATCACATCAGACTAACATACGCATGTCATGAACGTGTTATAAACATAACATACCCTCAGTCGTTAGTCGTCATGACAGACAGTCATGACCTTGTCTTGCCATAATAGTTTATAGTTGATATATGTTTAATAATCTGTGGCACAACAAAAGTAATATCTCTTCACACCAACTATCATTTTAAATTATAACAGTATACGGTGTGTTCCATGACATGACGTCCTAGACATGGTTATGTTAGTCTTATGATTTAAGATTCATGTACTGTAAAGTCTTGACTATCATCTCAACTATCATTATAACCCCCGTAATATAACAGCATATAGCATGATGTGACGTAGCCGCGTTAGTCTTATGGTGGATGGTTGAAGTAAAGTATTAGTGACGATTAATGTCGACAGGCTAAATTAAACCCCATTGTTCTCTGCTGTGGAGTGAAGACCTCAGCCACGTTCTCATGCTGACCGATCTACCTACCCCCCCCATCTCTATTAGCTGTTAACAAAAGCCTCTTATCGTTCTCAACAGGCCTCAAGAAAACTCTGTCCTCTTTCAGGTCTCTGCCCCATCCCCAGACACAGAGGATTCAGAGGCAATCAGGATAATTCCCTCCTTCTGACAGCGAGAGAGAGATAGAGACAGAGAGAGAGAGAGAGAGAGAGAGAGAGAGAGAGAGAGAGAGAGAGAGGGGCCGGATGAGGAGAGCTCGTTTTTTGGCTCAGTAGCTCAATAGTTTGATGATTATTATCAGCTTCGGCGGCTAATGTGGGAATATCAGCTAGCCTACCTTAGCACGGTGCCAAATAGGTTTCAACCACTTTAAGGGGATGAAGTTAATGGGGTCTTTATATGAGCCAGTCAGTTTCATAAATGAAATGCTTGTCTGTGGTCCCTGTTTTCAGTTAATTCCATGCGCAGCCTGAAAAACTGCAGATGACTTAGAGGATGTGCGGTTAGTGGATGAAAGTATTATCGAGCTGGGAGAGAGGCAGCTCCAGCTGTGAAAATATTTAAGATAAACTCACAGAAAACATTCAGTTTGCCAGCCAGCCAATAAACAGCACTCTCCTGCCAAGACTGCCTGCATGGGGATTTTGTTTTTCTCTCGTCATTCAGCATGGGCCAAAAGATGCCAGAGCACGTCGGTTTGTGTTGAACTCTTGACCCTTGACCCTTCACCCTTGCTTCTTGCATCACTGCTATATGTTGCCTCGAAGACAACATGGGAGACGCTACAAGACTTTGTCCGTTTTGGACTGGGTTTGACATTGTATCGCGCAGACGACTTTTGAGTGACTTTGGTCACAAGTGTCTGGCGCTGTAGGGGTCGGGAGGAGGGGGGGGGTGCAGTGTCAGTACTAGCGTCAGCATGCTAGCAGACACATGTCGTGCAGGATATTGAGAAAGCGGCTTGTTCCAGCAGGGTCCTAATTAATTATCAGCTATAACACGCAGGACACTCTGGCCACTGAGACAGTGATGGAGTAGAGATCAGATGCCACCTGTTGACAATGACGTCATACATCCTGTCCCAAGGTAACCCGAACACTACAGATTATGGCAACTGTGAATTTTACGGATCATAAATCGCAACACAGAGGTCAGGTCGGTAAAAGCAGTTTGAAAATACTGGCACCTTCTTACATTTTGTCATTTAGCAGACGCTTTTATCCAAAGCAACTTACAAGGATGTATACACATTTTACACTGATGGCACACTGCACATCAGGAGCAATTAGGTGTTCAGTGTCTTGCTCAAGGACGCTTTGACAGGGAATCGAACTAGCAACCTCTGAACCTTCTCTGCCTCCTGTACCACTGTCGCCCCTTATGTTGGTTTGGTCTGGGATATGCCAGAAAAAGTTTCACTCATTCTCGTGTGAGTAAGCCTGATCTAGTTTCAGCCAAGAAGGCATCATGAAAAAACGCTGAACAGTCTTTGCTGGGCTGTCTTAAGGTGTGACTCTGTTTAAAATCATTTGATTTCGTTTTTGAATGCTTGAAATGTTCTTATTTGATTTATTCGTTTTATCTGAAGTTAGTTTGCTTCTGCATTCACTGATCTTTCTCAAATGGCCTTGGCTTCTTTTTATTTTTTATTTTTTTTACAGTGTTTTGGCATCCTAGCAGAAAGCAGACTAAACAAGAATATTGTTGAGGGGTAACAGTGACACATCTGTGAATTTTGTATAAAAAAAGAACGTATGACTGTTTTTTTTTACCGAGCTTGTTCCGTATATGTTTTCTTCGGGGATGGGAAGGTGTGAAATATTATGGGGGAGGGCCACTGTGGGTTTTTGACAAAGGGTCGGGGGCGTGCAATGACCTGTAATTAAGAAACGAAGTCTATAATGAAGTTTAGAAAAAGAGAGAAATCTGTGACAAAGAAATAAAAGTGTTATATTTGCATGATTTCCTGTATTTTTAACAAGCAGAAATTAATTGTTGTGTATATTGAGTGGATGTACGTCAAACAACAACAGCAACAACAAAAAAAGGAAAAAAAAACTGTCAAGTGGAAAACTTTGTCCCTTATTTGTGACCGTTGGTTTAATTTTTTGGTTTTCAATCCATCCTTCTCCATCTTTTCTTCATTCCCCTGATGATCTCCATTATCTTTGGTCAACTTCTCTTTTCTTGTCAATACTGTTGATTTCTGTACCATGCTGATTTCATGAGCTACACGTGTATTTGAGGAGGGGAAAAAAAAGCAGAACCTGAGTGGACTGTTAAGTTGGAGGGGGTGGTTGGCTTTTTCACCCGGTCCAAACCTTGGTCGGACGGGATCTGGAGTGAGCTCTCATCTGGGCCCATCCACTGTGAACACCGCTCTGTCCGCGCATCTTTCTGCACTGAGAAGGCAGATTTGTGGCTTATTCAGGAAGTCAGGGAACCATTGAGAGCTGCAGAGATTGAGAGGATACAGAGAGTAGGTGGGGCGAAAAAAAAAAACGAAACCCTCCACACATACCCACCACAACCACACACCCGGAGGAAAAATAAATGACTCGATAAAAAAAATCAACATCACAACAGTTAGCACTCGGAATATTAATCTCTTAATGATCAGTAAACACCCACCAGGGCCCACTCAAAGAGCAGCCATCGAGCTGGAGCAAACAATTAACATCGCTTTTCACCGTGCTTTAGATCTCAATGAGCTCTGCAGAGGAAAGGAGTGGGGACTGCAGCGGGTGCATTATGGGTACCGCCGTGCTGCCTGCCGAGATGGTGGTGACATTTCCGTCTCATTACAGGAGAGGAGTCGCTCCCCATGACCCTGTTCCTCGACGGTAGCCTTTACCTCGACAAGAGCACAGCTGGGTTGACCTTTAATGTGTCTGGAGGGACGTATCAATTTCCGTCCTGTCCAGTGCGAGTACAAACACTAACACCACTCTGGCGACGTCCCCTGTATTCGGAGCTTGTCATTGGATATAATAGGCGTTCCCTCTCAACCCTCACTGCTGCTAAAGTGACTCCATCTTGCTCTCCTTCTCGGCTCTCGGGGCCAGAGTAGGTTTTTGCTAATGTTAGTAAC
>NC_045175.1:1079720-1089720 GCF_900700415.2 Clupea harengus | reverse complement strand
CAGAGACACAGACTCCATGGGCCTTTTTTATTTTTTTTTTTTTTTAATCTCAATTAGGACTCGTTTCCCCCCTTCTGATGAGTGAGAGCAGTGATTCCTGCGAGACACAGAGAGAGAGAGAAACACACACACACACACACACACACACACACACACAGTATATCCCATGAGGTGTTGACTGTGTGGGACAGATCCGACCCAGATGTGGTCCAAAACCAACCATCGTCTTGGGCGCCGACTCCCTCTTTCCCGTCTTCTTCCCGCCATGTCTGGAAAAGAGTCATACTTGAGTTGATGCACTACGGCTGGTTTCATTAACGGCATTCAGTGCTAATATCACCGGGCGATGAAAGTGTCACAATACGGGACGAGACATATAATGCCTCTGCCTGGTTGCCTCAACTGAACTCCCCTTACTCACACACACACACACACACACACACAGACACACACACACAGACACACACACACACACACACACACACACACACACACACACACACACACACACACACAAAATGGGAGAGTGCTGAGTTGATTTAAGTTATGAGTGTGTGCGTCGTCTGTGCTTTGGTGTGTGCAAGGCTTTGGAAAATCGAATCACACCCCGGAGCTGAATAACACTGTGTGCGTGGCGTAATAAAGCGGAAAGGGAAGAGGCAGGAACAAAAGTTCTAACTCTTAACACCACAAAAAAAAGAAAAAATGATCGAACGTTCGAGAAACTTAATTTCAAATGTACACTTGCAACTCCTCTCTGGCACTTTGGGTACACACAATGCAATATTGGAACCATCTATTGTGTACTGTGACCAGGAAGAGAGCCACAGGCTGACAGCCATTTTGCCTGATCAACCACGAGTGCTCATATTGACTTTTGCAAGGCCTCTGCAAGTATTATAGTCCTGTAGCCCCCCCTACTTCTAAACTAAAACTATTTCAATTCCAACTTTTCAATTGAAAAGCTCAGGCTTTGTTTTATATGTTCCCCAATTCCTTTTTGCCAAACGTGTTCTTCTCCTCTCCCACACACACACACACACACACACACACACACACACACACACACACACACACATGCTCAAAGGAGCAGGGAGGCACACAGAGTTTCGGAGCCCGTGCTCTGCCTCTGACATAAAGCCTAATTGGCCTTTTAAAGATATCAGCGACTCAGGCAGCCTGTTTGCATTGAACCTTGGCCTGAGAGGAGCTTAGAGCCCATTAAAGCACTCCGGGAGGCTCACGAGGGGTGGGAGTGGGAGGGGTGGGAGAGCACTGCAAGTGACGTGGTGGTGGTGGTGGTGGTGCTGCTGCTGCTGCTGCTGCTGCTGCTGTGAGGATAAGCCAGAAATCCTGCAGATTTCCTTCTACCTGAGGGAAATATGTCTTATCAAGTACTCTTAACATTGAGATTGCAGGCAAACTGTCTCTTAAGATTTCCCTTTAAAGTAACTGCAGGAAGTATGTAATGTTGTAATGTGTCTACAACCCCCTCTGCTGTAGTTCATAGAGGTTGTTTGCCTTCTGCTCCTCCAGTGGGTAACTTCTAAGAGATATTTAAGGGAGAGCCACTAAGGCAGACATAGGTGTGATTACTTTAACATTTAGCGGTCTGTCTGCATCTGTTTGCAGTTATTTTAGCGCCATTTCTGTCGGGGAGTTCTGGAAGTTTCCTGCTGGCTTTTTATTCCTCAAAGGCAACTAAGCAGTTACTTAGTTATGCTCAGTCCGGCCTCTCGCCGTGTTGCAGATCCTGCCTGACAGCCGGAGCGTCCATCAGCGACAGCCCCTGAGCTTCGTCTCGCTCTGTATGAAGAACAGGGTCCAGTCAGGTTTCCGGAGATTTCGACCTGACAGACTTCGCCCGAATTGCCTGTCTCTCCTTCTCCTTGTTATTCCTCTTTCCCATTCTCCCATTCTGTCCATCTCCCTCTCTCTCTCTCTCTCTCTCTCTCTCTCTCTCTCTCTCTCTCCCACTTTCTCTCTCTCTTTGCTCCAAGCTATGTTGCTTTTTCTCTGAAACACCTCGCAATGTCTATCCACCTCTTCAGAACTTTTCTCTCCTTCTTTTCCAGTTTCTGCCTTCCTGAAGAACAGATGCAGATATCTAAATGGAATTGACATTCTAACGTTAAGCAGTGTGACACTCGTGTTTGTGGGGTTGGTGAAGGCTGTGATTCAGTCATAGATACAAAGCCCTTTTACACTTCAGTTCAACCACCAACTAATTGAGTTTGAGGACACCACAGTGCGATTTCATCCGTTTATTTTGAGTTTGTTTATTTATTCTCCGCCCCACAAAATAGTTTCAATCGGAGCATTAAGCGTTGCCAAGCAACGGATACTGTTACTCTGCAGCCGAAGTTGAGTCGGAGAGGCTATTTGTGAATGTTTATTTATAAACTCACCTGTCTTTACATCACATGTTATATTTGTACACTTCTAAATAATCTCCCATTCTGCCCCCTCCCTCTCTCCCCCCATTTTAAGAACGAATGAAATGTTGACTTTGTACAATTCCACGGTTCAAGTATCAAAGTATAAAGTATCAAACTCGGAGTGATTACTAGCAAAGAGAAGTCAGAGTGGGGTTGTGCCAGGATGTCTCCACTCATAGAATACCTCTTGTCCAAACAGAAATTAATAAATTGTTCAACCGGATCTAACTGTTGACGTTAACCAAGCCTTTGTATAAGGACACATTCATTTCTATAGAAAGAGTGCATATTGCACTGTAATGTACCATCCTCCTCCTCCATAGTCTACTCCTATCTATCTCCTCTGGATTAACTGTGCTGTTTTTTCACCTCTTTCTCATCTATATGGTGAAATCATTGCATTTATCTCTGAGATGCTTCCGTTTCGTCCGTTAATCTGTCTCCACGGGTCTCCGCGGGTCCCTGGCTCATGTTGTTGCGATGGCGCACGGCTGATGGACTGCTATTAAACAGCGTGGAACAGAAGGGAAATTACATGCTTCTTTCTCCCCGATGCTTTCTTCGCACCTCCAATTTTCTTCTTCTTCTTTTTCTCCTTTTTCTTCACAATAATGCTTTGCTGCCCTCCTACAAGCTTTTAAGAGGCAGTACACATCTTGTACCGTAGTAAGCGAGACACGCTGCTGTAGTCATCTCCAGGTGCAGCTCAGAATAGCTCTGAGAAAAGAATGCACAGAGGGAGAGGGAGAGAGAGAGAGATAGAGAGAGTGGGATGGAGCCAGGAGGTAGAGAGTCTGTTACCCCCCACACACCCAGTCGTCCTACACCTGTTCATTCTATTCCTTTTCTTCTTCTTGTTTTTTTTTCTCTATCTCCTCTCCCTCGTTGGGAGGAAAGGGGGAGCTGTTGGAGGGAGACTGGAGACCATCTCCCTAGAGCTGCAGATCAGAGCAAACACCATATGCTATCTATCACACATGAGGTTTATGCAGACGTCAACACTAGGTTGAATTGGTTCATTTCATTAGCTCACAGCTCCGGCTACCTTTGCATCTGTATCTATTGTCCTTTCTTCATCTATTGTGTGTGTAATTCTTCATTACATTTACATTATGCTTATGTGGATTCAGATGTAGAATAAAAGCCAATGATTTCATGCCAATCAAGCAACATACAAGTGTGGAATACATTTATCAGTATCTGCGCTCCCACATCAAACTCAGCAGTTAGCCTAACAGGCTCATCCTAACATGCTATAAATGTGTTATAAATGTGTTATACATGTGTTACAACCTCCTTCGCACTGATAAGGTTGTGCCACACACCAGTGATGTGTGGTGAGGTCCAGAGTAGCGCAGAATTGCTTATGGAGCTAAAACAAAGACTTTAAGTTTGACATTTAAAAAAAAAAATGCCATTTATTAAAAAAACTAAATAGAATATTGGCATTGAAACACTTGTGTTTAAATACATTTTGGGCATTTTGAAAGATGTTTCAATGTTTTTTTGTGTATTATGTGCTTTTTCAACCTTTTCTTTTCTTGTTTCTTTTTTTCCTTTTTTTCAGTGAAGGTGTATTTTTCATGCTGCGAGTCGATTGGTTTCGATGGACTTTTAAGATAAAATATATCACAGTGTACTTGTAAATAGATTGAGATTTTGTATTGTTAGACATATTTTTTTTTATGTGTTGTATAGGCTATCTAACTAGATTAGTCTACATCAGGGCTCTTCAATTAGTTTGGAGCTGGGGCCGGTTCTTTAAACTGAGGCAAAGTCAGGGGCCGGAGGATATGAGTAATCACGGTAACAAATAAACAAATTGCAACATACTGAAGGAGTGAATATATTCTATTTCTTAAGTGCTTAACAACATATGCCCAAGAGGGCGCATAGGCCCAAGGATTCAAAAATCAAACCAGGTGAGCAATAACCAAGCCATATTAACAGACAATTGGAGAAATGCAATTAAGTAACAAAAACATGCACTTCATTGTACATAGCTGTACCAACACAACTTTACTAGTCATTATCCTCAATATTTAAGATTAAACTGATTTGAGTAACAGGCAGAATCAAATGTATCTCCACCAACAAAGTGCATTGCATGGAACTGAATAGAATTGTAACAACTTAAAAGTGCTTGGTATTCTATCAAGGTAATGGGTTTCAAATTTCATCACTCAGTTCAGGTGAACTGTATCAGTTGTTTAGAATTTCATTAATTTAACTGGCAAACAACTTCCAAGTGCACCAATTTTTTGTTTTACTATTCTGCCCCCGCTTCTATGTGTGTGGCATGGTCACTCTAGCCTGCTACATTGGCTCGGCAGATAGATAACAGTTTCCCCAAGAGAAAGTCTGAAGCTTAAAGTTATTTTCAAACCTTTACTTAGGAAGCACTGTAAAACTGAGCAGACTTACAGAATACATCTTAGTCATCTCATCTTGTAACATTCGTTTCTAAAAACAATCACTTAGCATTGCATGTTTAAACTACGTTAGCTTAATACTAACTTATAGGGGAAATTCCATAGAGACCGCGCTAGTGATTAGCATATTCATCAAAGTAAACAATTCAAACAAACTTCGGTTCATTACAAGTGGTTTCCACAAGAAGTAATGTTTCTAAGTAATAACTGATCAACTATTTAAGAAAATACTTACAGGCAAACGTTTTCTGGCCATATATATCAGAGTAGGAAAAAATATACCGCCACCTATACGGGTGCATACCGCCACATCTACGGGTGCATACCGCCACCTACTGCACGTGAGAGTGTACAATTAGCCATAGTCACGAACTGAATGATGCTACCGGAGCACACTCCGGGGGCCAGTCCAAAGCAGCTCGAGGGCCGGATTGGCTCTTCTATTGAAGAGCCCTGGTCTACATTATCATAAGGAAGGCACTACCTACCTGCTTACCCTAACTGCACAACATTGCCACACACAGAGAGACGCATTGTTTCCTCAAAGATGCAATCCAGAATGTATTTCTCCTAAAACATCCTTCTAGGCTTCCTATAGCTTTAACCAATGACATTATTCCTCATTCATCATTATTCCTCCCAGGCATGGGTTGTGTTTGCAAAGCGATCCAAACGTGTCCATGATAAAACGCTCCGCTCGACATTTAGTTTAATATACCCCGTAATAACATTAATATGCCGCTGTGGGCCACGGGGCCCGCGGAGTTGTTAAGTTCCGGGGGCCAAGGAAATCAGCCCTGAGCACTCCATCTTTTTCAGCCTCTGGATGATGTACCCAAGCCAATCAACCCTCTCCATCTCCTGCTATATGAGAAGGTCATGAAATGAGTAAATGTAATTATAAGCGCCGGCGAAACGACAATGGGCGCTAAAGCAAATAATTAATGGTTTCATTAAGCCGCATATATTTCCTTGAAGACGAGACTGAATGAAAAGCGATACATCGGAATAAGCCGCTGAGAAATATATGAATAAGAAATAAAGCTGCTTCACCCGCGATGCGCAATTAGTCTCCTGCAGGAACCATGTGTGTCTCGACCTACGGTCCGCTGTAATATTACCCCACTCTCGCTAAGGGGGCTAACTTGGGCACATTTACTGGTGATGAATTGGGTGCGATGTCTAATTCTGTGTGGGTTTTACGGTGACGTGACGTAAATAGCAGGGGACAGGGAGGGAGTGTTTGGTGGTCTGGTGTGAGTGTGGCTATCTCTGGGAGGAGAGGTGAGAACAGGGGGCGGGGGGGGGGGGTGTTTGGGAGAGTTTACACAGAGTTGCTTCTGGCTGACTGATGAGTGGGTAACTCAGCATGGCGTTGATTATTAATGTGGGTAGACTGGGTGGAATTAAGAGAGAGAGCGTGTGTGTGTGTGTGTGTGTGTGTGTGTGTGAGAGAGAGAAAGAGAAAGTGTCTCATGAATAATGAGTTAGTCAGAATCCCCTCCAAATTTAAACTTCCTTCCCAAAATCGTTTCGTGATAAAAAATAAATATCGCAATAAATGTCTCTCTCTTACTGTGTGTGTGTGTGTGTGCGCATGTTTGTGTGTCTGTACGCATACGTGTGTGTTCAACTTTAAGATCTCTGTAATATGAGTAATAAGTTGTTGATAATGTGAGCTGTGTGTGTGTGTGTGTGTGTGTGTATGTCTGTGTGTGTGTGTGTGTGTGTGTGTGTGTGTGTGTGTGTGTGTGTGTGTGTGTGTGTGTGTGTGTAATAAAACTCCAGAGCTTGTTTCAGCTGCAGCTGACATGATTGACAGCCAGCGGATTGCCGGGGGATGGAGTCTGGCTGGAACTGGCTTCCATGGGGGAGGCTAACTGTGAAACTTTTCATGTTTCCTCACATCAATATTTTAGTCTTGGAAACTAGGGGCTTTTTTGTAAACATAAAAGAACAGACATTGTGGGGTACGGTGGTGGTGGTGGTGGGGGGGGGACAATGATGAATAAAGATGCAAGATAAGCTGGTAGAAGCAGGTGATGGTCTGCAGATTGAAGGACCCCTCCCTTACTACACGCGTGAAATTTTTATGAGCTGCAAGAGAAACTGTGAAAAAGAATGGAGGGATGCTGGGTGGGCTGGAGGAAGAAAGAGAGGAGAGAGAGAGAGGGGGAAGTAAAGAGAAAGAGTGGAGCAGAAGATTGTTCACAGGAGGGTATTTACCCTAGCAGTGCAGTATTAAAGCATTAACAATTTAACTCCACATTTCCTGCTCACTGTTGGCCAATCTTCCATATGGTGTGTGTGTGTGCGTTGACCAATCATCCATATGGTGTGTGTGTGTGTGTGTGTGTGTGTGTGTGTTGGTCTTTATTGTTCCTCTATTCTACTGCATGGGCTGTGGGCTTAATCGAAATGTGTGTGTGTGTGTGTGTGTGTGTGTGTGTGTGTGTGTGTGTGTGTGTGTGTGTGTGCATCTGCGTGTGTTACAATTCCATTTTCTTGTGTGTGTTTTGAGCTTGTGGCAAATGTGTAATGGCTTGCCACTTGCCTCCGAGGTGTGACTTCTCATGGAGGTGTAATTTTCATTTAGACCATGTTTATCTATCAAATACACACACACGCGTGCACACACACACACACACAAACATACACACACACACACACGCACAGAGAGAGAGAGAGACAGAGAGAGAAAGATAGAGGGAAAGAAAGAGAGAGAGAGAGAGAGAGAGGAAAAGAGAGTGAAAGAGACAGAGGAGAGATAGAGGGAAAGAGACAGAGAGAGAGGGAAAGAGAAAGAGAGAGGAGGAGGAGATAGTGAAAAATGAAAAAAAACACACACACTATTTAGTCACCCACATGTGTGTGTGTGTGTCAGTGTGGTTCCTCATGACCAAACTCTGTTCTGTTGGCCAGAGAGGGAATGCCATTACCAGAACGCCATTGCAGAGCGGACATCATATGGGCCATTTCACCATTTTTTTACTACCTGATTTTCCACTTTGATACTCTCTCTCTTTCTCTCTCCCTTCTTTCCCTCCTAAACCCTCTGCCCCACCCTCTGGAGTACTATCTTTCTCTCTTGCTCCTCTCTGCATCACTCCCTCTCTCTCTGTTTCAGTCATTTATTATTGTCAAGATGTTCATTGCCTGCCCTGCTGCCTCTTGCGCAACCTTGTGTTTTTATGGGCACCGGTGAGTCACCGGTTTAATCCCGACACCCTGCGGACAGCAACCATTTATGCCAACAGCTCGGAGCCATGTTCACCAGGTTGTTAAAGTTGCCACGGTGACCCGAGGGATGGGAGGGGGGTCGATGTCCATAAACAGCCCCAGTGAGGCCACTAGCGACTTTCTCAGAAGTGATGAGAGACTCGGACTGATGTGGAGGCTCCTTAAAGACAGCCTGTTAAAGACAGCTCCTTAAAGACGGCCTGTTTTACAATCATACGCATCCCAAGGGATGGTCTTAGAGAGGGTGTTTAAAAGACGGCATGTTTAAAATCATACGCATCCCAAGGGATGGTCTTAGTGAGGGTGTTTAAAGACGTCCTGTTTTACAATCATACACATCCCAAGGCGATGTCTTATAGAGGGTGTTTAATACGCATCCCAAGGGATGGTCATAGTGAGGGTGTTTAAAGACGGCCTGTTTAGAATCATACGCATCCCAAGGGGATGGTCATAGTGAGGGCGTTTAAAGACAATCATACACGTCCTGTTTTACAATCATACGCATCCCAAGGGGATGGTCATAGTGAGGGTGTTTAAAGACAATCATACACGTCCTGTTTTACAATCATACGCGTCCCAAGGGGATGGTCATAGTGAGGGTGTTTAAAGACAATCATACACGTCCTGTTTTACAATCATACGCGTCCCAAAGGGATGTCTTATAGAGGGTGTTTAATACGCGTCCCAAGGGATGGTCATAGTATAATACACTGCACTGATGTGGCTTGGATTGTCTTGGTGAAGCGATGAACGGGAAGGGCTCTGTTGCTCTGCTCTGCCACTGTTTCCATATCTTTACTCACTGATGCGGTGAGGACACTAGGTTAACTAGAGCACGTGCCTTTGAGAATCCGCTGTTAATTAGAAGTGCTCTGTGAACAAGATTCTTTTTTTTTTTTCATTTCATTTCCGTTTGATGAATTGGATTTTGGCGAGAGTTTTCTGTTTATTCTATCAATGGCAGTGATTCTGACACTTTGGTTTCACTAACTACGACACTAATTGAGCATAAAACTGTGAGCCAAATCGCTTAATGCCCCAACGCACAAGGGGGTGTGGGTGTTGGATTTATCTCTGTTCGATTATTCATGTCTGTCCAGTCCAGACACATGACACAGATCCGTTCTGTTTATTACCCTTTGATGGCTTTCTGATCATTAAGTGAATCAAAATAAAATGATAAAACACTGAAGCATGCCTCCAGTGTGCTTTCTTGACTTGATTGTCTCTTTGAGCAAAGCACACAGCAGTGTCCATGTGTCGCTCACATGTTGCTGCTAATCAGAATGTGAATAGGGCATTACTGTAAATCAGACTAAATTAGGAATACCGGCTGGAAGACAACACACCCATCTCTGCAAGCGATTCTCTGAAGCCTCCGATATTAGATTTGATTACATTATATTACATTAGATTAGATTAGATTCAACTTTATAGTCTCTGTGCAAAGCACAGGTACAAAGCTAATGAAATGCAGTATAACATACTGTACGTGTTATAACATCCATTTCTGCAAGTTATTGTTACAAACCCAGCTTTCCGATATATATTAAGTTATATATATATAATGTTGCGTCC
This sequence comes from Clupea harengus, assembly GCF_900700415.2. Classification (NCBI taxonomy): domain Eukaryota; kingdom Metazoa; phylum Chordata; class Actinopteri; order Clupeiformes; family Clupeidae; genus Clupea; species Clupea harengus. Next base: position 1,080,032 of record NC_045175.1, on the reverse strand, counting down.
GAAACGCTGTTCGGTGTGAGTCTGGTCACTGCAGGGGGGTTCAAGCCCTTCCCTCAGTGATCATCACCGTGTGCATGACAGAGGCTCGGAGAAAAGCATCGATCTCGCCCAGACTGAGCTGTGGCGAACTGGGGGTCATTAGTTTCCTGAGCTGAAGCAATCGATGGGGTGTTAGTGGGAGAGAGACGTGTCTGTGTGTGTGTATGTGTGTGTGTTTGTGTGTCTGTGAGAGAGAGAGAGGGATTGAGGGTAGGCGAATGAGGGAGTAGGAGAGGAGTTGGGTGTGCAACAGCAAGAGAGGGTGAATAGGTC
>NC_045175.1:1057220-1077220 GCF_900700415.2 Clupea harengus | reverse complement strand
GTGCAGTGCGCCATCAGTGTAAATGTAAAAATGTGAATACATCCTTGTAAGTCGCTTTGGATAAAAGCGTCTGCTAAATGACTAAATGTAAAATGTAATGTAATGTACTGCACTTGAACCTTCTGTCGTAAGAGTGGAATAGCCCTGTCATTCACATGTCGTAGCAGATGCCACATCCTGTCTTCAGTCAGCATGAGCGTCAATATCCAATTATATGAGTGCCATTTTGTCACTGAAAAAAAGCCTTGTCAGCTCTCATGGATGCCATGACATCGTATAACATTGTATGTCGCATGCTTATAAACTGCTTCATTTTCTATGAACCCAGTATCTATAAAGCATTATAAATCACATAAATGCGTATCATGACTGCACTCATTAAGCGTTACAATGTTGTAGCGTAAGCCCTTACTGCTTGAGGTATCACAATGCATTATAAAGCTTCTTTTACCTTTTCAAAATGGCAGTGGTCATTCACTAAATGCTCTTTATGGATCCATATGTGACTCATTATAAACTTTAATGATATTAGATGTTCCTTGACAATATTTTTCTTATCAGTTCTTTTATGAATTCTTATCTGTAGTTTGCCATGATATATGATTATATTAATGTGTGGTTACCATCATATTGCCAGGGCTTGTCACTTCACATCAATACAATATCTGACAGATATCTCATGGCAAATTGATGCAATTAATTTAGATGAATTAATTACAAATTATGTAATTAATTAACTAATTCATTTTTAAATTGCTTGACAGCCCTAGTTTATAATGCTCTCTGGATACTGGGTTCATAAAAAGTTTTATCATTTTAACGATTACCGAGAAGGGAAACACAACACTGTACACTGGAATGGTTATAACATGTTTATGACATGGTTATAACATGTTTATGACATGGTTATATCAGCCTTGTGATGATTTGTTCCGGGGATGTGCCAGAGTTGGGTCTTGGCGTTGAGTTCAGTGAAGTGCAGTGTACTGGCAGCCCCTGCTCTCCCCTTCTACTCCCACCCCTCCACCACCTCCCCCCTTTATTGCCCCCAGCTCATTCTGTTACCCCTGCATGGACAAGGATCACTGTGCTAGCCTGGCCGTCTGTCTTGAATTAGATTGCACACAACAGCACTGACTCTCTGTCACTTTCTCGCTCGCCTTCGATTTCGCTTCCCTCTTTCCTCCCTGAATCTCTGTCTTTCTCTCTCTTTCTCCTTCTACGCTCTGGTTCTCAGTCTTCCTCCCTTCCTTTTTTCACTTCACTCGTTTTATTTATTTAAACGCCATTACACAGACCGGTTTTAATCAGCTGGTCATTTGGCCGCCTCCAAATGCTATTCACCCTGCAGTGTCGGCGCTGGAATTGGCGTGAAAGTGGAGACCTCGTTTTCCATTTCTCAAAAAGCAATTCGGGGCTCACCTGAGGTAGTTATGGTACGATGGGGAGATGGGGTATCCATAGCCATATCCTTCACTTTTATTCCTTCACGTTAACTCTTTCTCTTTTTCTTTCTCCCTCGTATGGTTTTTAAAATGGATGCCCATTTGAATTCAGGAGAAAAGGAAGAGAGACAGAGAACAGTGTTGACTCAAACATGAGACAAAGGTGCCGACAGCTGATCTATGCATTACGAAACAGAAGGTCATCATTTCACAGCTGTGGTACAGTCAGCAAAACTGGCAGAAGTGAACCATTAAACTCAAGACGTAAACAAATGAACCCCTTCCCCTCAGTTTTCTCCACCACGTTCCTGTCTCTGGATGGGTGCCGTGGGGCATCCTCGGCTTCGACAGCTAGACAATGTTCCTTCGTGACATAGCTGGGGTAGTCACGGAGACCGGACTGTTTCCTCAGATATTAAACGATAGTAATTGTTGCCTAAAGGTAAGGAGAATGTTATCAAATGTTACAACACACATGTTCTGAATTCGATTTGAAACAGGTTTGATTGGTACATAGGTCTGGAAGAAGAACTGGGGATGGACTGGGGTTTGTTATCACCAATACCATTCTTTTTCCCCCATGGCCCCAGAATGAACCACACAGAAAACCAATAAGACACTTATATGTGGCTATATGTGTCTAGAGTTGATCATGAATGGCTATTACAGCAGTCGACTATCATGTGAAAATGACTTAAATGCAGTGCGTTGCAAGCCTTCTGCGTTTTATTGGAATTTTAAGGTGTTGAATGGCAAAGATAATATTGTAAAGACGGCTGAATTGTTACCAATGACGGAAAACACCTGGATAGAAGGTTTCCATGTGTCAGAACTTTATGGGGTAGTAAAATGCATTAGAGTGGTAAATGTATACAATTAATCTGATTCCATTAAATGATTGTATAACCTAAAATATTCCCCAGCAGTATGTAAGCCAATTGTTAGATCTCAATTACCGTAATGGCATGGCACACAAGGAGTTATGTGAATGGTTAAATCAGATAGATTTAAATGACCAAATAAACCTGTTAAAGCCTGAATTCATGAGTTGGAAAGAACATAAACCCATACCTGAGTTGAATGAGTGAGAGAAATGGTGAAGGAGACACAAGCAGACAAGACTGATAGAATAAGAGGGCAGGGGAAGAGAGAAGAGGAGAAACAGCAGCAGGAAAAGATAAGAAAAAACACTCTAAAATGTTTAGTTTAGTTCCTCAAGTCCCTATGCATTTGAACCGTCCCTTAAGGCCACATTCTGTCCCTGTTGCCCTTAGATGCTATTCTCCACCCACCAACCCTGGTCATCTGTGAATGCCCAGGCAGAGGTTAGATCATGCACGGATGGAGCTAGTTGGATTATACAACTATGGCAGGTACTTCAGATTGCAATGAAACCATGATCAGACTGCTGACAACATAAAAAGGATCCATTGAAGACCGAACATGAATATACATATATATATATATATTACATTGGTTGTATATTATTTTACATACAATCAATCTGTATGAATTACATTCATACAAATGTTCACATACTTGGAAATCACAAACCGCTGACTTTTGATCCCCGCTGGTCAAACACTGTGAATGTCCATTTTCTGGCTTTAATCATTCTCAGCGTGAATATTGTAGCTCAAACATTAACACATCTCACCGATGAGACAAACAAAAGCATATCAGTAGGCGGAAAACATGGGATTATTTCCACACACACGACATCAAAACCAATTACCAACCAGACATCCACGGCTATGCGAAGCGGATTTCGTGGAAATATAGCGTTGCTTGTTATACGATTGATTTTATTTCCTTAAATTCCTTTCAGGCTTTTTTGTCAGTGTTCATTATGTTTCATATTGGTTATGCATGCTATTTTACTGTATGTATGCATGTGGCATTAATCTTTTCTAGCCTGAAGGCCATTGGACAAATTGATTTTGTGCCATAAGAAATACAATATTAAGCACATTAAGCGTATGTGCACACAAAACTGTCCCGCTGTATTGCATTTCGTATGCGCAATAAGGACAAGAAATACAAAGATTTGCCTTTCACATATGGACAGCTGAAAGCAATGTGATTTCAATGGTGAATGTATGTGTGTGTATCTGTCTGTGCACTAATGAATATGTGTCTATGTGTGTGTGTGCGTGTTTGCGAGTGCGTGTGTGTGTGTGTGTTTGTGTTTGTGTGTGTGCGTTTGTGTGTGTGTGTTTGTGTGTGTGTGTGTGTGTGCGTTTGTGTGTGTGTGTGTGTGTTTGTGTTTGTGTTTGTGTGTGTGCGTTTGTGTGTGTGTGTGTGTGTGTGTGCAGTGTAATCACATCATCAATGACAATTTCCGTTCCTTTCCTGTTAATGAGCCTTTGATGTAGGGCTTTCATTTGCTCTCTGCAATGAAAAAAAACAAAACACGACTGACATGCACCAGTACACACCTGCTTTCTCTGATTTATATTAGATGTGTGTGAGGGTGTGTATGTGTCTGAATCTCTGTGTGTGTGTCTGATATGTTGATATGCTTCAGGTCAGTAATTTATGACAGTTTCCTGCCAAGCCTCTGTGGTTGCTAAAAGGCCTCCGTAACATTAGCATGGACTTTGTAGGCATAATCTGCTTTGCCAGCTGTTAGCGGACCTGATTATACCACTCTTCAGAATATTCCAAAAAGTTGTGTTGATTTGAATGGGCCACCCCAACGTTTGCAGGTCTGATATTTCTTTATATTCACCGCTGTGAAAAATGTATGACTGCTGTCAATGGCAACAGGTTTTGTGCTTCTAATTCACATCTTTCATATCATTCCGCAAGTAGTCCGGTCATTTAACATAGTGGAACGTCATTGTAACTTGAAGTCAGCAAGTAATGATTATGCTACGCAACACCTGAAACTTTAAAGTTCTTTTTGCGTGAAGAATTATTTTTTCTAAGCAGAAATCACAAAACATCAACAAAATAATTAAAAAGAGCTTTTTTGGAGGAATGTCTTCTATCGTTTTGGCAAGTAACCGTATAATAAGCGGGTTAATGTATAGTCTGGCGGTCATTATCGTAAAATAAATCCCTTCAGGACAAAACAAGACCCTTCCGCTGCGCGTCATTATCCTTTACATATGTGTGAGAGAAGACTGATCTGCAATCCTTTCTCTGAGGCCCTGTGGCTGTGAAGGGGGTGACAACACCACTTCGATACCTCTGCATGAGGTGTTTTCTCTTCTCTCAAATACCCTCCCATTACAGTCTACTCGCTAATGGATCCACGCCGGTCTTCTTCGCTGATGCCCTCTTGTGTTTTGTCATTTCCGACGACATGTTGGTGTTAACCTCGGGTCATGCTCATGAGATGCCGAGAAGCCAGGCGAGTCTTGTGCTGTGAAAACACACTGGGACTGTATTCTCAGTCTTATAGTGTCTTTACGGTTTATGTGAATTCAACACTTTTTGTGAACAGGAGCAATTTGGGGTACTGAATTGCTTCAGCGCTAATGAGTTTTTTATGTACTAGAGTTTAATTTTTAAGTTGGCACACATGTTTGGCTAATAACTTGCTTGTGGGATTAAAAACCACCGCAATAGGAAAGTCACTCTAATCAAGGCAGGGTAAGCCAAAAGATTTCAAAGATAAACATACCTCTCCACTTCCCCCTTCCTTCCTTCCTTCCTTCTTTCCCTCCAGGTCAGGTCACAGAACCACCTCCTCGAATTTGATTGGTATCCTAGAGATTAAGTCACTGTCGCCAAGCTTCTCTGTGTCTCTGATTGGTTGAAGTGTCTGCTTTGAAGAAAAAAAGAGTAGTATGTCTTAGTTGTTTAATGAGTTTCATTTACAGAGGACTTTGAACACAACGAAAGATAAACTTACATATTGATGTGCAAAAGTAGTTCTGGTAAATATACAAGACACAAATAACACACTTAATTAAGATCAAATGTAATTGCATGATCAGCCTCATAAGGCTTCCAAAAATACATTTCAAGGAAATAAATTCAGTTTAATCTCTTATTTTGTTGCTAGGTGACCCTAGGTACAGCAAAGGCGGTAAAACCGCAACAGACTGGTGTAGAATACAAGTCAGGTGTACATTGAAATGCCTTTGATGCTTTTTATAGCTTAAACCCTAGGTTTTATTTTTTTCTTCCAGCAGGTGCTCCAGAGATAAACAAGATCACGACACAGCGCTCATGTGGTCATGGCAACATGTTGTCATGGTGCTCACAAACTCTTGATACAATCAACAGCACAGTGAGGTACAAAAAAAGGGGCTAAGGCTAAGGCGAGAGGACGACCTAGTGAGAAATTCCAACAGGCGTCAACTACAAGCTCGGCGACCCTCCCAGCAGGATGTGTGTGTGTGTGTGTGTGTGTGTGTGTGTGTTTGTGTGTGAAAGAACACCTCCTCGAGAGATTAGACAGAGATGTGTCAGGGGTCAGTGGGAGTTCATTTGGTGGGCGTGAGGAAGAGGAGAGTTTCTCTCGACAGGGAGTGGAGGAACTACACGTGTCACATTCTGCGAGGTCTACCACCGTGTGAGTGTGTGTGAGTGTGAGTAAGTAGCCTACAGACGTATGCTTGGATATTGCTGAGGATAAACAGAGAAGCCTCTGGACCCCCCCCCCCCCACACACACACACACACACTCACACACACACAGACACACACACACTCACACACACAGACACGGACACACAAACACCTCAGGAAGAGGGCTGGGTACTCACTCTCTGCCTGAAGAACATATGTTCAGCTAACGCTGAGCCATGGGGATTCTTAAAGGCTTACTGTATGACATGGAATTTTACTGAGGATGCCAGAGACTAGTCCTGTTGAGCAAGAGCTTTGCATGTTCAATATATAACACCCACACACACACACACACACACACACACACACATGACATACAACAGGTTAAAACAACAACACTGTATGCACTACATGTCTTGGCAGCTTATGTGTGGATACTTTGGAGGGGTTTGTTCAGTCTACAGTGCAGCACTGAGTCATTGACAAGATCTTTGGAGTTACAGACAGGGCTACAACGTGACATCATTCAAATAAACAACGGCACGATTCAAATAAGATCTCTTTCCTCACGGCTATCACTGTGGTTGTTATGCGGCACAACATACGAGCGCACGTTTTGTTGTTCATTATAGATGACATATACGTTTGTTCAGATTATTGAAATCCAATTTGGAACACACCATTTTGCATTACCCCTAGGTGAACTCCTCTCTTTATGAGTGTGGGGGGGGGGGGGCCTTCAACAACAACACAAAAGTGCTGTCTGATTTGAAGGCAGACATGCAGGTTGCCACATGCAGAAGGACACATGCAGGATCAGACAGGCAGGAGGACACATGCAGGGGGGGAGATGCAGGAGGAGACATGCAGGAGGACACATGCAGGAGGACACATGCAGGAGGACACATGCAGGAGGAGACATGAGGGGGAGACATGCAGGAGCAGAGATGCAGGAGGAGACATGCAGGAGGACACATGCAGGAGGAGACATGCAGGAGGACACATGAGGAGGACACATGCAGGAGGAGACATGAGGAGGACACATGCAGGAGGAGACATGCAGGAGGACACATGAGGAGGACACATGCAGGAGGAGACATGCAGGAGGACACATGCAGGAGGAGACATGAGGAGGACACATGCAGGAGGAGACATGCAGGAGGACACATGCAGGAGGACAAATGCAGGAGGAGACATGCAGGAGGAGACATGCAGGAGGAGACATGAGGGGGAGACATGCAGGAGGAGACATGCAGGAGGACACATGAGGAGGACACATGAGGAGGACACATGAGGAGGAGACATGCAGGAGCAGAGATGCAGGAGGACACATGAGGAGGAGACATGAGGAGGAGACATGCAGGAGGACACATGAGGAGGAGACATGCAGGAGGACACATGAGGAGGACACATGAGGAGGAGACATGAGGAGGAGACATGCAGGAGGACACATGAGGAGGAGACATGCAGGAGGAGACATGCAGAAGGACACATGCAGGAGGAGACATGCAGGAGGACACATGCAGGGGGAGAGATGAGGAGGACACATGAGGAGGACACATGCAGGGATACACTCCTCATTCTCAGCATATGCTGAATACCCCCCAGAGAGAGGCAGCCTTGGCCAGCTGTGCATCTACAGGTCCAGCCAGGGAGTCTTGCAGGGAGATTGCTGGCCCTAGTAAACCCTGCATCATACTGGCCTGAGGTCGGTGTAACCTCTCTGTCTCACCGGCGCCATTTGTCCTCACAAAGAAGGACGCCCGCAGGGACAAAGTGTCCATGACAAAAAGGTCTGCCAAGAGGCTCGAGAACCCTTTAGCCCAGTGTTTGTGTCACACTGCAATCTTAAAATGAAAATGGCCTTCACAGTTGCTCAGGGGAGATGAGAGTCATGGAGAAACTTTTTGAAGTTAAAAAGAGAAAATACTCAAGAAGAAGGAGGCCTGTTTTCAAGCTGAATGTGTCTTTACATCTTTACATTTTTAATACCACAGTTAATTGGAGGCCTTTTTTTCTCTGGGTGAGTGTATCATTTGAAATGGATTGATTGTATAATGTGATAGAGGTCTATTTCTAAGGCAAGTGAGTCATCCACTGTATCTACGTCTTTGGAATTATTAATGCCATATTCATCCCCAGATATAGACATAGACACCCACTGGCTCTCGGAAGAAGAAAAAAAACCACTGCAATGATTCACTACCAAATGCCAGTCAATAAGAGTGTACAAGCTGTGTAAGTACATGCATTTAAGTGTGTATGTGTGTGTGCCTGAACTGTGTGGAGAGTATGATCATAATTAATCATCAGACTACATTCATTTTGGTCGGGTCTGCGAGTGATTTGATGGAGGGGAGGATGTGTGTGTGTGTGTGAGGGGGTGTTTGAGGGTGTGTGTGTATGGATGTGTGTGTGTGTGTGTGTGTGTTTGTGTGTGTGTGTGTGTATGTGTGTTTGGGAGGTGGAGGGGTGGGGGGGGTGGGGGGGGGGGCGATCGGCAGGTGCAGAGCAGCTCCAGGAAGCTGGTGCCTGGCCAAGTGAATGATGGCATTGCCATTTGCAAGCAATTTTAATCAATACGGAATTAAGCACGTTTGAGAAAGGAGGGAGGAAGCTGTGTGTGTATGTGCGTGTGTGTGTGTGTGTGTGTATGTGTGGGCGCGTGCGCGTGTGTGTGTGTCTGTGTGTGTGCGTGTGTGTGTATGTGTGTGCGTATGTGTGTGTGTATGTGTGTGTGCGCGCGCGTGCGTGCGTGCGCGTGTGTATATGTGTGTGCGTATGTGTGTGTGTGTGTGTGTATGTGTGTGTATGAGGGGCCGTGAGGGACATTATTCAGAATACCCTCTCACACACAACTGAAAAGCTCTCACACACATATGAAATGCTCTCACATACACTACTGAAAAACTATACGCTCACACACACAACTGAAATGCTCTCACACACACATATGAAATGATCTCACACACACTACTGAAAAACGATACGCTCACACACACAACTGAAATGCTCTCACACACACATATGAAATGCTCTCACACACACATATGAAAAACTGTACGCTCACACACACACAACTGAAATGCTCTCACACACATGTATGAAATGCTCTCACACACACTACTGAAAATCGATACGCTCACACACACAACTGAAATGCTCTCACACACACTACTAAAATGCTGTCACACACACTGAAAAGCTATACGCTCACACACACTACTGAAATGCTCTCACACACACTACTGAAAAGCTCTCACACACACATATGAAAAGCTCATTTCATATCTCATTAAAACGAAAAAAAATGTGCAGTTTCACTTGGGCACCCCTTCTAATATCTTTTAGTAGGATATAAGCTAAATGTGTGCCAAATTGCATGCTTTTATCACTCTTGTCACGATCGAGTTGTTAAGCCACCTGACTATTACTGGCCTTCTGATGACAGCTTCTAACCATGGTTACTGTTGCTAACGAACTCAGACAAACAAACATGCGACAAAGTAATTTGCTATGGAGTAATGCTGGGAGCGTTGCTCTCTATCCATTGAATAGGGAATGTATTTCATGTATGTGTAGAACATATTTAGAATCGCTGACCTTACATAAAACGGCAGTGAAAAAGCCCAGAGACAGGAGGCAAACAGTACCTCTGCCTCAATGAGGGGGTCATATGAGAACATGTCAGCATGCTAACGTTATACTTATTAGCAGCGAGGCTAGCTAGCTACTATGTGTTCCAATGGATTTTTGGTCTAAGCGTTAGCAGCAACCTAACACTAATGGTTGAGAGCTTCAGTTAAGACCTACAATACTTTGCAACATTGGTGTAGCACATGAACAACTAACCGAGTCGATGTAGACATATAAAAAGTCGTGTAGATAGCTTTATTCACATCAAATATTTCCCATTAACAGGCTCCCGAGATGCCGCCATCTTGGTTCGATTTTTTTGATAACTCCTGCCCCTAGGCTTCCAGATCACACACACGCCGAACTGATTGGCTCTCATCGCGAATCGCCTTCCGTTTACACTGAAACACCTTCCGTTTACACTGAAATTCAGGGACATTATTCAGAATACCCTCTCACACACACATATGAAAAGCTCTCACACACACATATGAAATGCTCTCACACACACTACTGAAAAGCTCTCACACACACTACTGAAAAGCTCTCATACACACATATGAAAACTTTTCATATGTGTGTATGAGAGCTTTTCATATGTGTGTATGAGAGCTTTTCATATGTGTGTGTGAGAGCTTTTCATATGTGTGTGTGAGAGATTTTCAGTAGTGTGTGTGAGAGCATTTCAGTAGTGTGTGTGAGAGCTTTTCATATGTGTGTGTGAGAGCTTTTCAGTAGTGTGTGTGAGAGCATTTCAGTAGTGTGTGTGAGCGTATAGCTTTTCAGTAGTGTGTGTGAGAGCATTTTAGTAGTGTGTGTGAGAGCATTTCAGTTGTGTGTGTGAGCGTATAGATTTTCAGTAGTGTGTGTGAGAGCATTTCATATGTGTGTGTGAGATTATTTCAGTTGTGTGTGTGTGAGCGTACAGTTTTTCATATGTGTGTGTGAGAGCTTTTCAGTTGTGTGTGTGAGAGGGTATTCTGAATAATGTCCCTCACGGCCCCTCATAGTTTTTCATATGTGTGTGTGAGAGCATTTCATATGTTTGTGTGAGAGCATTTCAGTTGTGTGTGTGAGCGTATCGTTTTTCAGTAGTGTGTGTGAGAGCATTTCATATGTGTTTGTGAGAGCATTTCAGTTGTGTGTGTGAGCGTATAGTTTTGCAGTAGTGTGTGTGAGAGCATTTCATATGTGAGTGTGAGAGCTTTTCAGTTGTGTGTGTGAGAGGGTATTCTGAATAATGTCCCTCACGGCCCCTCATATGTGTGTATGTGTGTGTGCACGCGCGCGTGTGTGTGTATGTGTGTGTGTGCGTATGTGTGTGTGTGTGTATGTGTGTGTCTGTGTGTGTGTGTGTGTGCGTATGTGTGTGTGTGTGTGTGTGTGTATGTGTGTGTGTGCGCGTGTGTGTATGTGTGTGCGTATGTGTGTGTGTGTGTATGTGTGTGTGTATGTGTGTGTGTGTGTGTGTGTGCGCGCGTGTGTGTGTGTGTGCGCTTGTGCGTGTAAATGAAACACCTTGGAGGGTGGAGGTACTAAGGGAGCAGGAGAGCGGGATCATGGCAGAAGACGGAGGTGAGACTCCAGGGAGAGTGGGGAGTACGGGCTCCTTAAGCCTCTCAGCAGGACACCATCACACCACCAGCGAAAGCTGCAGGACACGCAAAACACACATCCACTACAACCTTCCGAAAGAAAGGCAGGGAACGAGAGAAAACGAGGGGACAGGGACAGGAAACACAACAACACTGCTGAACATTCACGTCACCCTTAAATTGAGGGATGCGGCGGAAAGCTGGGCGGATTAACCTATTAGCGCGGCGCTTATTCGTTCCTTAAGCCGCTTAGCCCAGACCCGACAGCACCGAACGCAGCAGGGATGTCAATTTAGGGTTTTTCTCGTTTTCAAATTCGTCCTTAATTACCAAGCATCCGCGAATCTAGTCTCTGCTGGCTGGAGTTTAATTCACTCGATGCCCAAGGCCTGTGACACAGGGCTGCATGCTGTCAATATTGCTTGTCGCGGAATTATTTGTTAAAGGTAATTTATGGAATTCGGCTGAGTCATGCTAGAGCAGTTGCATGTTTTTCTTTTCTTTGCGTCTCGACTGGTCGGGGCTCCGGATCTCTGGGTTTTTTTTGGTGGCCATCGCCCGGCTAGGTCACCGAACGCTGAAAGGCTTTTCTTTTTTCTTCTTTTTTTTTCTCCTCTGGGTCCGTAGTGCGTATATATATATATCACAGGTCTGCTTGTCTGTTTACGAAATGTCAGCGGCAGTGTGAAAGTGTTTGTCCTTTCTCCCCTCCAAGGAAGAAACTCTCTGAACCTCCTCAATTTGCATATGACCTCACAACAAGGGGAGACAGTGTGTGCGTTTGTGAGTGTGTGTGTGTGTGTGTGTGTGTGTGAGTGTGTGAGTGTGAGTGTGTGTGTGTTAGAGAGAGAGAGAGAAAGTGGGGGGTGAGGGAGAGAGAGAGACGAAAGAAAGATAAAAGTCTGACACCATTGTGGTGCGACATGACTGGAGTCCCCCTCTCTCGCCCTCTGCAGTGATCTCTGTGGGTGTGTGTTCTTTTGCCGCCCCCAGCTGAAGACGTGTCTCCCTGGGGGGCCCCAAGCTGACTGTCTGTACCCCAGAGGCAGGGGACCGGGAGGGTATGACCCCCCCCCCCAGTTGGAGACATCAATAATAAATGCCGGCGTAATCCCTACACGCCGTGCCACAGCCCTGCAGCCAAAGACCGGCGGGACGCATCAATTTTTCAGCAGTAAATAAACTTTCAGTCAGCCTCAGTAAATATTTCATTCCTTTTTCTGTCTTTCTCGCTCCATCCTTATCCATCCAGCTCTCGTGCACTGTGGCTCATTTTGTTTAGAGACCAGCCCTTGTAACTCTGGCAAAAATCTCATTGGAAGAGAGAAGGGGGATACCATAGAACAGGAATCCTGCCAACAGGTTCACACGAACACATCCACCCACACACACACACACACACACACACACACACACACACACACACACACACACACACAGTGCACAGCTCACTTATACTCGTACACAAACTCATAACACACACCATCTTGTGTGGTAAAACTCTCACATGCAATAATGCAAAATAATGCAACTCCTTATGGGAGTCGTGTCATAGATGCACAGAAAACGGTCTCTCTTTCTCTTTTTCTTACTCACACCCACCCACACACACACACAACCACACAGAGAGAGAGAGAGGGAGGGAGAGAGAGAGAGAGAGAGAAAGTTAAATTCACAACAAAGTTTGTGGAGAGATAAAACAGCAACATCATGTCTTAAGCGTGACAAAATGACTGAGCACTTTGAGTGACACCTCCACCACGGGGGGCATGGCATCGGCACGCGCACAACATGCAAATTGCTCGCTGGGTTCTTGCTGTGAGGAAAAGTGTGCGATTGGCGACGGAGCCGTTTACATAATTACCTTCCATTGCCAGGGGGAGTGTCAGCACAGTCGAGGAAAAGTGATGATTTAAAGAGGAAGGGGGGGGGGGTTATACTTATAAATTAATCAGACAAAAAAAGACATCATTATAATGCTTTACTGATTTCACTGTGTATATAGACTGATAATCAACAGCTTTGACTCTACGTAGAGTGCAATAATGAACCATTTGAGCATGCTAAACCAGTAAGTTTGAGATGCTTAACCAGTTTGATGCTTAACACTTATAACAAGTGTCGAATGGGTAATCTCTGTGTATCAAAGTACAGTATGCCTTGTCTGTTCATCCATAATGCCTGTACACTTGCCTGTGTGTTTGTGCTCTCTGTGGTCGGTGCAGTGTTTTCTTCACTTGCATCAAACCTGGGGCATTACTCATTTAGTGTACTCTGCAGACACGCACAAGGTGTATGACTAACTTATGACCACTATGAGCTACAGGGCTTGAGGTTTGTGAGACGTGTGATATATAGATTATACATTTTTAACAAGTCTGAAAATGTGCCTGGTCGACTGTAAGCAAAGCCAGGGAGGCACAGAGAAAGATCCGGAAAATGTGAACGAGAGACGAGACGAGCAGTGTGAACACTGAACATGTAACCTTAACATTGGAATTGCTTTTTAGCTTGTTTCTGGAAGGGTCCCTGTAAATGGAGTGTGACAACATGTCCAGCACACACACACACACAAACACACACACACACACACACACACACACACACACACACACACACACACACACACACACACACACACACACACACACACACACACACACACACACACACACACACACACACACACACACACACACACACACACACACACACACACACTCGGCTGCCTGCACATCCCACATGAACCAACGCACAGACATGACAGATCACCCACAGGAAGACGCCCTTTATGTAAGAAATATCGATCCCCATTGATTTCACTCCAGCAGAAATCAGAGCTTTCACTGCATACAGAAGGGAGACAGACAACACAGAAATGTCCCCTCTGGTCCAAATGAAGGTCCCTATGAAAATATCCATAGACAATATGAATATTTGACATTTTATTACATTGTAAATATCTGAAGCTGCTGCTTTGGCATGTGGTAGTATATTTGCTCAGTTTCAGCATGTTACTGGGGCATTTTAACACTCTCCAATACATTGTATGCTTCTATGGGACCGAGAGCCAACAGAAATGACAACACCAGATGTAACTCTGAAGGTATAATCTAACCCGGAAACTTACCTTTGAATGATACAGAAAGCCTATTACCTGATGTTCAGCTGGTACTGGTCTCTTCTGGCCCATCTCTCTCATTGAGTGAGGAATACAGTACTTCTGGCTTGTACTGGTGTCTGTCCAAATCAAATGGGCAAATCGGGATTGTGTTCTGTCGCTGGCCGGCTGGTCAGGGCACCAGAAGAATTGGCTGATGATGACCCCTGGGCACACAGCACTGAGCCACTGAGCCACAAAAGGCAGCCGACAGTTCCAAGTGTTCCAGAGGAGGCCAATGGTGATCTTGGTTGACCGGGATCAGCTAATAACACAGGAAACAGACAGCACCTCAGTTTGGGCAGAGAGGACATTGTGTCAGCTTTTGCCTTTTTTTGTTTAGCACCTTGAGGGTTTCTACCTTTTCTCATTATAATTTTAAGAGTTAAATCAAGGAGACTATAACATCAGCTAGATAACTAGCTATCATTTCATGCAAATTGAACTACATAACCATAGCAACCAGGAAACACAACTTTAGCTGCAATTTAAGTTTAATTTCTCAAAATCAGCTCACCAATAAAAAGCAGCCTTGGGTTCAAAGTGATCACAGCCACTTGTGTGATGTTAAATGGCTTCACATAGACATTAAACAATCCTAAGAAAACTAATGGGAAATCAACGGAGCAAGGGCTTACTCTGATATCAATGTAATGTTAGCGAATGAGGGGTGAGAAGCGCCCCCCCCCCCCCCCCCCCCCCCCCCCCCCCCTTGCTAATATTTAGTCTCCGCTGTACGTCCAAAACCAAATCTATTCTTGAGGTTCCAAATATTTTCAAAGCAATTTGGCTTTGAATGTGAGAAGTCGATCGAGTTATCTTCTGTCCCGTCGTTTGAAGCATACCTTTTAGCTACGGCATTGGTCTCTCATTATTGATCACGTCACGTTTTGATTGAAAGTCCAGTTTTGAGAAATGTTTTAGCTTAGCTATAGAATCTTCCATTTTCGCAGTTAAGGTCAAATATAAGTGTAGAAGAAGAGCAACGGCAGAACAAGCATAAACCCGACCGGTGGGCTCTCGCACGCCTCCTTCATTGAGGCAGAGGTACTGTTTTCCTCTCCTCTGTGCTTTTTCACTGCGGTTTTATGTCAGATCAGCAAGACTAAATAGGTTCTACGCATGCGCTCAACCCAGTTTGTGAGGGATCGCGCAATCTGAGATGAGGCACAGCTCGTCGCTGCCTCACCGTCTCGCTGTCTCCTGTCTGTTTCAACAGGACATGCGCAAATTCTGACTGACACACATTTGTCTCTTGTGGATGACTGTTCATCTGTCCTAAGTGAATACATTTTTTTAAATGGTTAAAATAAACTAAACTAGCAAACCCGCTTTAAAAACTAATTAAAAATAAACTGAAATTGATCAAAACGAAATAAAAATAAAAACTAGTGAAAAATGCAAAACTATAATAACCTTGGTGACCAGTGTCCACCTGCCGTTTTTTTTAACGCTCACATTTTGGAAAATTAGCAATGTGCCTCCAGTTTTAAGGAGGGGAAGTGAGCTAAAGTGGCTCACATGATATTTCCAAACTAACAGTTATTAAAAGCATAGTGCACTCAGGGATACATTCTTACTTCAGACATTTTCTGAAAGACTAACAGACTGAGTGAACATGTCCCTTATGAAACATGACAAACCATTAGCGAACCTCTTTATCAGACCCACTTCCAAATGCAGGTTGTTGTGATGGGTAGTGAAACATACAGTACCTAGAAATAGACAAAGAACTGCAGAACAACTAATGAGCACTGAGTGGAAATGTATTACTGGAATAAATTAATCAATCAATCAATCAATCAATTCAGTGAGTCTGTAAATTAAAAGGTGAAATTGAGGTGGATTGGTTAATTGTTTTGACTGTTCTGAATAGTTTTTTTTCCTTAGCCTGAGGACTCTGATAGATCATGGGTGGTGTGCAGCCATAAGGGATTACATTTTATAGCACTTATATCTTTATCCAAGATGTAAAGAAGCCTGTAAGGACAAAAATAAAACTGGGGGAAAAACATTAAAAACAAAATAAGTAAATCAATGCAATTTTTCACATGTGTAGGCATAGTATTGCTCCCCACTCCCCACCACTTTGGCAGATACTTGTTCTTTGACAGACAATTTGCTGCTTGGGTGACCATCTTCAAGCAACAGAATAAGATCAGGGACAGAGAGAGTGAGAAACAGAGAGAGAAACACAGAGAGAGAGAGAGAGAGAGAGAGAGAGAGAGAACAAGGGTGAGAGAGAGAGACGGAGAGAGAACGAGGGTGAGAGAGAGAGACCAAGACAGAACGAGAGTTAAAGAGAGAGAGACCAAGGGAGAACGAGAGTGAGAGAGCAATGTTAGAGGCTAAGGGGAAGAGAGAGCATCACTTGACTTGATGACTGATGCTGAGAGCTGTGGACTACATCGATCTCCGACCTGAGCTTTGAGAACCAGCCCTCATTAAAAAGTTGAGAAAGAGGGGAAGTAAGAGTCTCTCTCTCTCTCTTTCTTTCTCTCTCTCTCTCCCTCTCTCTCTCGCCCTTCTCTCTCTCTCGCCCTTCTCTCTCTCTCTCCCTCCCCTCTCTCTCCCTCTCTCTCTCTCTCTCCACCTCTTTCTTCCTTGAAGCCTCTGTCGCCATGGGTGACTAATTATATGCATATGTTTGCCCTTGAACATTGAACTTTGAACCTTCAGCTTGCCTTGCTTGGCCAGCTTTGGTGATATCCCCGATCGCATAGATCTCCTGCGGGTCACCCGTTTGATTGAAGGTGATTAGGAAGTGGGTAACAAGCACAAGGACTAGAAGAAGAGGTGAAAATGAAGTATGAAACATAAGTGCACATATGAGAAGTTAAGTAAAGATAAGAACCCAAATGAAACCTGAAAGAAAGAAAGAGAAAGAGAGAGAGAGAGAGAGAGAGAGAAAGGTGAGAGAGAAAGAGAGAGAGAGAAGGGTGAGATAGGTAAAGTAGAGTAAAGTAAAAAGGAAGACAATAAAATGACAGAGCTGAGAGGAGGGAGGATGGGGACGGAGTGAGGCATTATTTTTAGCTGAACCTGATCATTCAGGTGGAGCTGCTTTCTGGAGGCAGTCAGAGCCCAGAGGCAGGCAAATGGATACTGACGCGCTGTCACACACGCTCAGTGTTCAACACTAATACAGGAAATTAAGCACTTAAAGGCAAACACACACACACACACACACACACACACACACACATACACACACACACACACACAAATCCACACAAATCCACACACACACACACACATACACACACAAACTTGCAATCAATCACACATACACAAACATTACAGACCTACAAGACAGGCTTTCAAACACAAATACAAACACATACATGCACATATATAAATGTACAGACACTCACGTGCACACACACATATGTGAACACACACACACACACAAACACCCAAACACACACACACACACACACACACACACACACACTTAACTTGAGGATGACAGGCTTTGAACTTTAAACAAGAGAAGAAAGCACTGCTTTTCTCAGAACTCAGAACAGAAGTCACACTCTGCTCATTTCAGTAGCAAAATAATATCTTTCAGTAACCATGGCACTCAAAGACATGTCTCCCCTTTTTTTGCAACATTTTATGGCAATCAAAACAAACACATTTGGAAAGGCTTTGACTCACAGTCCAATGTTGCCTAGATTATTCAGAAAACATGTCAACTAAATTCAGTTTGTTTTTCAAGGCAGTTACCATGTTTCCTCAAAAGAACTTTTGAACTCTCTGAATAGAGGCCAACAAGATCAAATCCTTCCGATATTGTAGAACTTGATTTTAACATTTCCTGCAACTGTAACTCAAAGACTGTTCCACTTGGCCAATGTAAGATTTATTTTCTTTGTAGAGCGCAAAAAACTTTGATGAACAAAGGTGAGCTTAATGCATAAAAGCAGTGCTAAGATACTGCCAAAAATCAAAAAATTACGAAACATTTATAAATCTATGCCTGTGAGAGCTAGCTTTGTAAGTTTTAACATGGCATTCACTGTGCGCATTTATGTCTTACATTCATATCTGCATTTGAAATAGAGTGTGTCTTATTTTCTCCCTCAGTGCATTAAAATTCCTCTATCAAATGGTTTGTGTTTGATTTTGATATGCATATAGCTGTAAACTTCACCACAAATTCCCTCCTATTATTCAAAATGGGAAAATCTGCAGTGGGTTCCCTATACCCCGTGAAGAGGGTTTTTCACATGTTGCCAATATATTACTGGACCACACACAAGCAATTTAGCAAAGCACTTGTTCAGGGGCAGAACAAGGACTAGCAACATGACAAAAAAGGGCTCGCGGGCTGGTTGCTAAGTGACATTGGAAAAAGGACTTGTGGGGTGTGTGCTTAGTGACACTGGAAAAAGCCTACATGAGGCTTTCTAAGATGCCCCCCTGGATGTATTTTGCAAGTTTTATTTTCATGGGAAGATGTTTCTGAATATGGGGGCGATGACAATACGTGAATATGTACTTAATACTCAAGCGGCAGTCCATTCATAGGCCACATACAACCCATTCATGCCACCAATCCTCCCCAGTCCTTCACCAATCCTCCCCAGTCCTTCACCAACCCTCCCCAGTCCTCCCCAACCCTCCCCAGTCCTCCCCAACCCTCCCCAGTCCTTCACCAATCCTCCCCAGTCCTTCACCAATCCTCCCCAGTCCTTCACCAACCCTCCCCAGTCCTTCACCAACCCTCCCCAGTCCTCCCCAACCCTCCCCAGTCCTTCACCAATCCTCCCCGGTCTTTTACAGTAGCTACACTATATGCTGTCTGAGTACCTTGGATGCATAATTGAAAAAGACTCCAATTCAATATCACACCCATTATGTTGCATAATGCCACGTCATCCTGTTCAGACGACCTTGTTTGCCATGAGCCAGCCTTCTTTGGGTTCTGTCAAAGAACAGACAGTTTAACTCTAAGGAGTGCATGACCTAGGTTTTTTATGCAATGCCAAAAATGAGCCATTTATCTTATATGTCAAGAGTTGATGCATGGCTGCATTCAAAGAATAGGCCGCAGCCTGTCAACATTATGGATAAAAACATGAAGACAGATACGATTGTCTAACCAGGGCGGGAGACAATGTCAAAACTGTCAATGGGAGTGAAATTCTTTATTGTCTTCATCATCATGCTAAAGTTATTCTCTGCGTGTCCTCAAAGTGCTTCGACAGTAAGCTGCCGCCAACTGAATATCTCAATATTACTGGTGAAATAAGGCTATGTTCTTCAAAAAAACAAACAGACTTACAAACACAAATACAAACACATACATGCACATATATAAATGTATGTTTCAAATGTTTCATTTGCTTTTTGATATTTTGTGATTTTTTTTCTCAATTTGTGTTGTTTAGATTGCGTTTTTCTTGGGTAATTGTTCAGTTTTAATGCATATTCTTCGATTTCATTATGATTATATTAATTATTTTTATTACATTTTGTATTTGATATTATCCTAATTTTTCTCTGACTTTAGCATTTTTTTATTATTAGATTTGATTATTGTGATTGATTGTTTTACCCTGTAAAACACCTTAAGATTTAATTGTATTTTAAAGCGTGCTATATAAATAAAATCCATTATTATTATTATTATTAT
>NC_045175.1:959720-1047220 GCF_900700415.2 Clupea harengus | reverse complement strand
TGTTTAGGTTAAGACTGATTTCTTTTTGTAGAGTCAGGGTTTTTGAGGGTCTTAGGTAAACATTCTTATCTCTGGGTAACCAGGCACGAGAGGACACAACCATGGGTGTGTCATGTATTTGTTCTGTGAGATTTTCTGAATAAATGGTCAGGCAATTTACTCAAGGGGCAGTGATGGCTTGAACAGCGTTCTGAAACCACTGCGCTCCTCTCGTAAGGGTGTATGTGGGAACAGCGGTCTGGAACCATTCACTCCTCTTCGCCAGAGTAAAAGTTTGTTATTTATTATATTCTTGGTTGTGTGAGTCTTAATTCTGAGGTTAATACAGTCCTAAAAAGGGTGAAATAAATCCCTAACAGCTCTGTGTACTTGAGGAACACTCTGTGTACTTGAGGAACACTCTGAGGAACACTCTGTGTACTTGAGGAACACTCTGAGGAACACTCTGTGTACTTGAGGAACACTCTGTGTACTTGAGGAACACTCTGAGGAACACTCTGTGTACTCTGAGGAACACTCTGTGTACTTGAGGAACACTCTGAGGAACACTCTGTGTACTTGAGGAACACTCTGTGTACTTAAGGAACACTCTGTGTACTTGAGGAACACTCTGTGTACTTGAGGAACACTCTGAGGAACAGTATGGGCTCTGTGTACTTGAGGAACTAGAGACTCTACTTGAGTTGTGTCCGCACTTTTGCCATCAGAGATATCATAAAAGGTGACTCGATTCTTTGCAATAAATATAACACAGCTAACATAAGTTAAATGCTTTAGCTAATTGACTAGCAACAAGAGTGAATTGAACGCAGTATTTATATGACTCCATGTTTGTTAATACCAAAATGAACATTTGTTCATGCTCACAGATGCTTTGGAAGATATTTTGTAAAAGTTTGCAGTGCTTAAATAAGATAGGGGAAATAATGGCATTAGATAGTGCAGCCCTAATGGAACACGTATTGTATGAAGAGCTTTTTTCTGCACATCATTCAGCTCTGAGCACTCTGGCAGCAGTAGCACCAGGAACCATGTTGAGTAGTCAAGAACCCTTTACATCCTCAAAGGACCCTTCAGAGTAGCAACCCACGTTTTGTAATACTGACACAATGTCCTCAGTGGTCCTCCTGGTTTTTATGGTCCTCAGAGAACTTTTAGCGAAGCTATTTTAAGATTTAAAGAACCCATAAATATCCTTAATTTCTATCAATAGGCCTGTTGCAAAAAAAAAAGAGTCTTTTGTGGATGTGAAATGCAGACAGCCAAAGCTTTCTTTAGCGATATCTCCCTGTCATTCTTAACGGACGCGACTCTTTTTTTTCTGCTAGCTCTCTCCATCTCTCTTCCCTCACTCATCACCACCTCTCGTCCAGATTTATATTCAGCTCTCGGCAGCTTGTCTCTGTCGCTCTTATTTTCACATCTGCCCATTCTTTTTTTTTCTGCATCTCTCTGTTTTCTCCTGCTTCTCTGCTCCGGTTTGCCTGTCTATTAGTCCTCTCTCCTTTCATACGCGTTTCCCTCCGAATCTCTTTTGGTCTCCGCTTCTTCTAGTTTTGATGGCCTTTCTGTCATTCTCATTCTGTTTCTTTTTATTCTCTATTCTTTCATCTTTATTTCCCTCATTCTCTCACCCACTCTCTCTCTCCCTCTCTCTCATCCACTCACTCTCTCTCCCTTTCTCTCATCCATTCACTCTCTATCTCTCTCATCCACTCTCTCTCACCCACTCTTTTTCTCCCTCTCTCTCTCATCCACTCACTCTCTCTCCCTCTCTCTCATCCACTCTCTCTCTCTCTCATCCACTCTCTCTCACCCACTCTTTTTCTCCCTCTCTCTCTCTCTCTCCCTCTCTCTCATCCACTCTCTCTCTCTCATTCTCTCACCCACTCTCTCCCTCATCCACTCTCTCTCTCTCTCTCTCTCTCTCATTCTCTTCTTCCACATATCCCTCTCTCCCCCATAGCTCCCCTGTACCCTCATCCTCTTTCCTTCCTGTTTGACTCATGGCTGTGTTCAGTCTGCACAGAGCTCCTCCCTGTTCTCTGAAAGCTTTAGGGTTCCCTTTGGCTCGTCTGAATTCCCCTCACTCTCGTCTGACTCATGATTTGTTTTCCTCCAAGATGCTAGACTGTTGATAATGCTGAGTATCTTTGAATGTGTGTGTGTGAATAGAGTTCTGTTTATGTTCCTCTTTGTGAATGTCAGTTTGTGTTCACATTCACAACTGGGTCTGCTTGCATAGTTTGCCACCAGTGCTTCATCCCCCTGTCTCTCTCCTTTTCTCTCTGTGTATCCCTCCCTCTCTCTCTCTGTGTATCCCTCCCTGTCTATTTCTCTGTGTATCCCTCCCTGTCTCTCTCTCTCTCTCTCTCTCTGTATCCATCCCTGTCTCTCTCTCTGTGTGTTCCTCCCTGTCTTTCTCTCTGTGCATCCTTCCCTGTCTCTCTCTCCCTGTCTCTCTCTCTGTGTGTTCCTCCCTGTCTCTCTCTCTGTGTATCCCTCCCTGTCTCTCTCTCTGCGTGTTCCTCCCTGTCTTTCCTTCTGTGTATCCCTCCCTGTCTCTCTCTCTCTGTGTATCCCTCCCTGTCTTTCTCTCCCTGTCTCTCTCCTTTTCTCTCCGTATATCCCTCCCTGTCGTTCTCTTGTTACCTTCTCTCCCTGTCTATGCTCTCTCTCTCTCTCTCACCTTCTCTTCCCCTCTTCTCTCTCTCTGTATTCCTCCCTGTCTTTATCTCTGTGTATCCCTCCCTGTCTTTCTCTCCGTGTATCCCTCCCTGTCTCTCTCTCTGTGTATCCCTCCCTGTCTCTCTCTCTGTGTATCCCTCCCTGTCTCTCTCTCTGTGTATCCCTCCCTGTCTCTCTCTCTGTGTATCCCTCCCTGTCTCTCTCTCTGTGTATCCCTCCCTGTCTCTCTCTCTGTGTATTCCTCCCTGTCTCTCTCTCTCTGTGTTCCTCCCTGTCTCTCTCCTTTTCTCTCCGTATATCCCTCCCTGTCGTTCTCTTGTTACCTTCTCTCCCTGTCTATGCTCTCTCTCTCTCTCTCACCTTCTCTTCCCCTCTTCTCTCTCTCTGTATTCCTCCCTGTCTTTATCTCTGTGTATCCCTCCCTGTCTTTCTCTCCGTGTATCCCTCCCTGTCTCTCTCTCTGTGTATCCCTCCCTGTCTCTCTCTCTGTGTATCCCTCCCTGTCTCTCTCTCTGTGTATCCCTCCCTGTCTCTCTCTCTGTGTATCCCTCCCTGTCTCTCTCTCTGTGTATCCCTCCCTGTCTCTCTCTCTGTGTATTCCTCCCTGTCTCTCTCTCTCTGTGTTCCTCCCTGTCTCTCTCCTTTTCTCTCTGTGTATCCCTCCCTGTCTTTCTCTTGTTACCTTCTCTCCCTGTCTATGCTCTCTCTCTCTCTCTCACCTTCTCTTCCCCTCTTCTCTCTCTCTGTATGCAAACGTCTCTACCTCATTGTTGTATCTCTTTTCTTTTTTTCATCTTGTCCCTTGTTGTCATCTTGTCAGCTCAGCTCCCAGACTGAAGAGAGGCTGGAAGTGTGTGTGTGTGTGTGTGTGTGTGTGTGTGTGTGTGTGTGTGTGTGTGTGTGTGTGTGTGTCTGTGAGTGTGTGTGTGTGTGTGTCTGTGAGTGTGTGTGTGTGTGTGTCTGTGAGTGTGTGTGTGTGTGTGTGTGTGTGTCTGTGAGTGTGTGTGTGTGTGTGTGTGTGTGTGTCTCTCTCTGTGTGTGTCAACTGCATGACAAATGCCTGGTGTCTATGTCTGTGTTTATGTGTGTGGTGGATGAGGAGTGGATGGTGTCCAGTTGACCCCGGCTCAGGTGGTAATTGGCTGTCTCCTCTCCGAAAGTCCTCTGACATGTGGTGAGCACATCACCAATTAGGGAATAAAACGGTGAAATGCTGGACAAGAAACATCTCCCTCCTTCTCTCTCTCTCTCTCTCTCTTATCCTCTCGTAGTCTCTCTCTTCCTCTCTCTCTCTCTCTCTCTCTCTCTCATCCTCTCGCAGTCTCTCTGTCCTCCCTCTGTTTTGTTTCTTCCTCTCAGCGAGTGCTCTACCATACAATGCCTGTCTGCATCTGTATTCAACCTTCTAGAAGCTTATTGTACCGTACATGCTTGTGTCATGCAAGCATTGACATCTGACACACATACAACACCAATACCCATACAATACAATACCGATTCAAATCTCATAGGTACCTCAACTCCAACCAACCCCCCCCCCCCCCCACACACACACACACACACACATTTTTCTATAAGCATACATAATGTTCACCATTCCTACATATCAACCTGCACACACAACCTGCACACATGCCTACACATATACACACATGTGCCTACACATATACACACATGCATATACACAAAACACACTTCTCATTCCGTGCACTCTCTCACACCTTGCACAGGGACAATATATGCTCGTTAATGTACACTAACCTAAACGCATACGTATTCAGATGCATCCAAGTGCAGTTGCACACCTCAGTGGTACATCACTTGGGATTCACTTATGGAAAGACTCCATTTGCACACGGATGTACATCAACATGAACACGACCGTCTTTAGCTCCCTTATTTGACACCACTTTCTAGTTGCAGTCAATTGCACTCCAAGATCCGTATGCGTACTGCCTTTAGTGTTCACATTTGACAGCCAGAACATGGCTGCAAGACTTGTGCCTTTGTTACAAACACAAAGGTACAAAGTCCTTTTTCTTTTTTTAGGCGTGTGTTTTGCTATTGAGGAGAAGAAGCAGAGAGAGTCAAAGTCGTGGACACGGTTCACTTGATCTGCATTCACTGTGAGCTTGGCCAGTGGCAAGCAAAGGCTGTGAACGATGTTGCCTGGCAACCTCCCGGTCTGTTTTCTCCCTTGTTGTTTGTAAAGCTGAGATGGTAGCAGACGACTAAGCTCATAAGGTATAGTTCAGCCGACCCACTGAATTGTAAAGAAAAGATTGCTCTTCTTTCCACCATAAATAATTGTTTGTAAACACATTTGTAATGTGAGCATTATAGCAATTTGCAGCTGTACGCAAGCCGTTTTCAAAGAGGAACCACAGGTGAAACGTCAAAACATTTTCTTCTCTTTCCGCACATCATTTCTGCAAAGTGAGGAAGCCTTCCCTGACCTAAAAAGTAATCTTCAAGTTTGAATGGAGCCCTTTATGGCTAAATCATTTTTTGTAAAAAAGAGGCAAGCACAACACCAGTGACAGCACAATTGTAATGGTAAGAAAGAGCATGGCGGGGATGAGTATGCAGAGTGTGAATAAGCACAGCCTAACCCTAGATGAGTATGCAGAGTGTGAATAAGCACACCTTTTGTCAGCTACAGGAGGCACTGATAGCTGACCTGAATGTGACCGCCCGAGCTTGTGGTCGTTTAAACTGTGTGGTTAGGATCACTATAGTTGTCCGTCTCGCTCTCTTTCTCTCTCTGTCTCTGTCAATGGGGGAAAAGCCACACATGGTTCAATACAAATGGTGTCTTTGCCAACACCATATTCAACTGAGCTGTTTAGAATTGCTCAGTAGCCTCTCGCCAATTCACTTTTTCTGAAAGGACCCCATGTTGTTGTTGATGTTGTTGTTGTGGAGGTGGTTCTTTTCAGAGAGACATAGATACTCAATCTCCTTTTTAGTGCCACAGCCGCAGCCCGGCTGACCACAGCTTTGAGGTCTCACCTTCCTGCTTTGGCTGCGGATCTCCCACGAGTGCTGACTGGGTGAAACAGTCCTC
This sequence comes from Clupea harengus, assembly GCF_900700415.2. Classification (NCBI taxonomy): domain Eukaryota; kingdom Metazoa; phylum Chordata; class Actinopteri; order Clupeiformes; family Clupeidae; genus Clupea; species Clupea harengus. Next base: position 1,041,465 of record NC_045175.1, on the reverse strand, counting down.
TCATCCTCCGGTCTGTCTCTGCATCTGTTCCACCCATCCCTCCCTCTCCTCTCCTGTTCTTTCCAGGATTGATGGAGTAAGTAGCAGCTCGCCTGGCACCACCTTGTGCTAAAGGTGAAGATTTGAAGTGTGTGTGTGTGTGTGTGTGTGTGTGTGTGTGTGTGTGTGTGTGTGTGAGAGAGAGAGAGAGAGAGAGAGAGAGAGAGAAAGAGGGAGTGTGTGTGTGTGTTTTAACTCTCCTACCACTAACGTATTTTTGTACAACTGTATCAAATCGATTTATATCATGTTTACCCCTATGCACTTGGCTTCCTTCTATGAATGGAACGGAATGATTAGCTCAGCAAAGGTCTTTTTTCATTTTAATATATATTTTTCGTTATTCTTACAAATAGGTTTTAAATTGAACTACAAGGATCAATCAGGTATTCTTTTTCCCTTAGCCTTGAAGGTATATATACCTGTCAGCTCAGGCATTATTAATATAAAAAACTAAGAAATAACCTCTAGGGAATATGATAAGCTAACGCAACCGTGATCCATGAGCTAGTTTCTTCACAGGAATGTAGGATGCGAAGCCTAAGAAGAAAAAAAAGGAAAAAAAGAAAAGAAAAGAAAAGAAAAGATAAGGAGGATATGATTGACTTAGCTGTTGCAATTAAGCAACTTCTTTCTGGCAAATTGAAAATAAGAGCTGTCTCCAGGGCACGCGGAGCAGATTTGCCGTGCGGATGACAAATGTATTCAAGCCTGCCGCACAGCCTCCCTAGGCACTGTGTGCAGAACTCGTTTCTTATCCTCTCTCTCTCTCGCTCTCGCTCTCTGTCTTTCTTGTGCTTCTCATTTTTTAATAACGCCAGTAGCTCGCTCATTCGATTGTCGTGGGGGTGTTTTTTTTTGTTGCAACTGTTGTGATCATTATTGCTATTAGTGTCAGCCCCCATCTCAGCTCGCTTTCTCCTTTGCTCTGTCGTTTCAGGAGCCACTATTGCCCCAGAGCAAGCTGGCTGCGGGGTAGAACAGGGCTTGCCCAGAGGCTCCTGTCAGTTCCAGTTTGGCCCAGATGGTCGGATTGTCCCGTGATCAAAAAGAAGATGCGCCGTGTCTCTCGTCAGCGTAGATGTGGAGGCTGCATAATTCACCCTCCTTATCTTGTTAAGGAACAACTGTCCTGGGACCTGTGTGGATGCATCTGCGCTGCAAAGAACGTTCTGGTAGACGTGAATGAAGTTGCCTCTCAATAATAATTGAAGGTTGTGGGTTGCGTAAAATTAAGCACATGTTACGTGGGTATTGTAGTAGTAATTAGTGTAGCACTTTTGATAAAGTACACATAAAAGACTACATAACTGTGTGGTTGCGTAAAATTAAGCACATGTTACGTGGGTATTGTAGTTGTAATTAGTGTAGCTCATCTGATATTGTACACATACAGAACTACATAACTGTGTGGTTTCATGACTTAGACTACTGCTCCTCTTCTCATGCCTTTCCCCACACATGCTGCACATTCTTCCATGTGTGGATAATAGGCTTGTGCAATGATGTTCTCGTCTGGAAGCATATCAAAGCCTGTGGATTCGAAAGAAAGAAAAAGAGGGAAAGAAAGAAAGAAAGAAAGAAAGAAAGAAATAGAGAGAGAGAGGATTAGACCGGGGTCTTACATATTACACTACACATTTACACAACGTTATGTTACACATCTTACATGATTGCACTAATAAAACACATACAACGATAAGAAGCTAAATCAACAAAGCTTACACCATCACATTAAAAATGAAGAGAAAGTCTTCATACCCCTCCCATTTCTCCCCGTTACATTAAAATATAAATATTTTGCCCATCATCTCCAACATCACACAGCAACCTCCCCACCCCCAAACACTTGAAAAAGACAACATCATTAACCAGGTTATAATATGCATATTCAATCTTAATGCGACCCTTTAAAACCTCTACAGGAAAGAGAGAGAGAGAGAGGTAGAGAGAGAGGTAGAGAGAGAGGTAGAGAGAGGTAGAGAGAGAGAGAGAGAGAGAGAGAGAGAAAGGTAGAGAGAGAGAGAGAGGGTTCTTTGGGGGTCTGTCTTTGTTTTCTTATTGATACCAACGTAATGTGATAGGGGACCAAAACAGACCCAATGAAAAATCCCCCCGAAACAGTATGTTATATACTTTGATGTCTCCACTCGGATTGTATCCTTGTAATCTTGAATCTCTTGATGTAGCTGCACTGATGTAGCTGATGTGTTTTCAATTTAAATCAGGTCCATTTTATTCAGATAACGGCAGTCGTCAAATTGCCTGTAGGGACTTTACAGAGCCCAGAGCCACCTAGAGCGAGTGCTAAGGCGACTGGGGCAAGGACAAACCTTAAGCAGAACCTCAGCTCAAAGGGGGGACCTATCTGCTTGGGGCCGGCCGGGTAGGGAGAGATAGAAAAGGAGGGGGGAGGGGAGAAGGAGAAGAGGGAATCAGGGACAAGCAGATGGATTCATACATACGTATCAGAGGATGAAACTTATTAGCAAACATGGAGCATATGTACATGATACATACATGATTCCATGAGACATAAATTAAGGTATACGTGATAAGTACAGAATTAATAGTGGATACAAATGGATAGAGATAGCATTCGAAGTATTGGTGGTACATCAGCTTAGTAGGAATACAGTGTCCAAATGAAGTGTTTTGATTTTAGTGATGTAGTAGAATCTTAATTTCAACCTTTTCTATCAGAACAGAGGCCTTGGGTGGTTATTTATAGACTTGTATGGTCAGGGGTTGGTACAGTCAAAAATAGGTACGTTTAAATTCTTTATGATGAAACAAAATTATGAAATACAGAGGTTAGACAAGTCAGAGGTCCCAGTAATCTAAAATCTGCATCCCAGAGCTGGCAGACCCTACAGTGTTTGTGTACAAACATTCTGCTTGGAAAAGATGGTTCATTTGAAATTTTCTGGTTCATCAAGAAGAGGTCAAATTAATCTTGAAACACACACAAAAAAAATATGAAGTGAAATTAAAGGAACGGAATGAAAGTGAAATTAAACTTTGAATGCCTCCACGATAAAGTTTCCTCAAAGCCTGAGAAACAGCAACAAAGATAGAGTTTCCTCAAGCCTGAAAAACACCAACAAAGATATATACATCCATTTATGTGTGACCCATGATGAGTCAGAGGCTGTTTTTGAGATTCAAATAGATTTGGGGTTAAAAATTTAAAAAACTATTATAGTGTAGTCAAAAGGGGACAATTCCTACCCGGGTCAATACAAGATTGCAAATGGTAGGCATGGGTAAGTGGACCAACACAGTACACTGAGGGGCTATAAACAATAGGAGAAGTTGAAGTTTCACAGAATTTACAGCCATTCCCATTTTGGGCCATGGCCTTACATCTATAAATCTGATTCTGAATCTTCAAAAGCGCTCGCTCTACTTCAGCATTACACTGCATTACAGGGCTTCTGTCATTTCTCGGTCTTCTCAATTACATCTCCAATAGCATCATAAGCCCTTTGTGAACGATGGGGTTCATTTAAGCTCAATGGACCACTCGAATACCATTTCCTTTTTCCTTTTTTTTCTTTTGGCTGGAAGAAAAAAAAATAATTTCATGCACACAATGGCATGAGATATATGATGTCTCTCCCCCGAGTGCTGGGAGAAATTGGTTTATCCTGCCGGTAAAGTGACAGATATTGGCGGGGCAACCCATCACTTCCGGTGCCACGGGGGATCCCATCGACTGGTTGGGTGAGCCGAGCCGTGTGCGCCGCCTCAGGGCCAGTGTTGGTGAGTTCTGAAATTACACTGTGTGCAAAGTCAGTATCCAAGAGCTCTCTTTCTATCGCTCCCTCTCATTCTCCTTCAGTCTGTCTTTTATGTGCCTCTCTCTCTTCCTTCTCTCTCTCCCTTTTAAAACATCTCACTTCTCTCCATTCCCACCTAAACCATCTAACTTGTAACATGTAATTCAAAACCAAGGTGATACACGTAGCTCAAGGAAATACCCGAACAACTCAAAACAAGCTTATTTCGAAACTGAACGTGTACAGTATTTGTGACCTAAATTTCCTCATCATCTGAAATCCATATGAAAGCTTACACGACCAGCGGCGGTCATATTTGTAAGAGTGATAGGGCTGCTGTCACTGAATCGATATATGTGAAACTCCACGTCAGGTGCTTTTTAAAAGGTCTGCACTGTGGCACCTAAATCAAAAGAGACTTCAGTCCTCACGGTTCGTTTCCCCTTCTATTCAGCCCGTGCTGGAGACCGCGGCCAACAAAATGAGTCCTTACAGTTGGCAGGCGGGATCTGAAGCCTATCAGAGATTACTGAGGCAGCTCCAGCCACATCAGACAGAGCGGCTCAGTTAATTAACGTCAGAGAGAAGAGAAGAGAGAAGAGAGAAGAGAGAAGAGAGGAGAGAGGACAGGAGAGGGGAGGGGAGCTTCACATTACCAAACGAGAGTCTCCGCTCCCAGCTCGTCTTCCACAGGGAGACACTGAAATGACGGAATTAGCTCGCGTCAGAGCTCTTTTTCATATCCTCTCACTTCATTTCTCTCTTTCTCTCCATTCTTTCATCCCATTTAATCTCATTCTCTCTGTTTTCCTCTTTCCTGCCAGCCTCTCTCCTCGTAAATTGAAATGCTCATAAAACTTTTGGACATTTATTAGCATTCATTTCTGTTTTAAAAAACTGCAACTGCTATTATTTATCTAACATTATTAAGTGAGCACTAGTAGCAGTAGTAGTAATTTTACAGAGATAAGAGCATTACAAACACTCAAGAACGCTCTCAGTGTCTCCACCAGTCTATTACTCCCCCTCCCCTCATCACTGTAGTGGACTGACTGGAACTGAATATAATAGGACACTGCCCTTATAGTAGTCTTCCCACACTGCCTCCAATCACGGGGCAGCAGTGGCAGCAATATGGGTCGAGAACGGTGAAAATACCCCACCCAAGGCTGACTGCACTGGAGGGTGAGTGCTGAGGTGCCATTGTTTCACAGTATCTAATCTAGCACTGAGTGACTAGAATAGTTGAGTTTTCCCAAAGCCATGACCATGAACGCCTGTGTGTGTGTGTGTGTGTGTGTGTGTGTGTGTGTGTGTGTGTGTGTGTAGCGGTGGCCAGTGCGCACAGAGCTCTGCGGTGAGAACACGTGTGGTAGCGACAGATGCTACCACTCAGAGGTTTTATATACACACAGGCTTTCGTGGCCATGTGCTTAAAAAAACCTCAACCATTCTAGTTTTCCATTTTGACCCTCGATGCACATGAGATACTTGTGACATGTAAAGTTGCAAGTAAACCTGCCATCCCTTGTGTAAAGGTGTGCAGGTCTGAGTCCAGTGCAGGGATCTGCCTCTCACGACACTGACTGCATAAACAATGCTGGAAAAAGACAGTGGCAGTGCACACATTGAACACAGACAGTGTGCAGCTGAATAATACACAATTATGCTTCACTCAAGCAAGCACATCAATGCAGTGTGTGTGTGTGTGTGTGTGTGTGTGTGTGTGTGTGTGTGTGTGTGTGTGTGTGTGTGTCTGTGTGTGTGTGTGTGTGTGTGTGTGTGTCTGTGTCTGTGTCTTTATACGGCCAGAGGAGCGAGCGCACGTACATGCCGTAAAACAGCATCGTGACAAGTGGGGCATAACAAGCTGTTAATGTTCTATGTCATTGGCTCAATTGAAACATTATGTGACCAGGGCCATAAAGCAACTCCTATTGGAATTTGATTTAATTGTGAGGGAGAGTGCATGCAGGCAGATTGTGTGTGTGTGTGTGTGTGTGTGTGTGTGTGTGTGTGTGTGTGTGTGTGTGTGTGTGTGTGTGTGTTTATGTGTGCCTGTATGTGAGTGTGTGTGTTTGTGTGTGTGTCTGCCTGCATGTGTGTGTGTGTGCCTGCATGTGTCTGCATGTGTGTGTGTGTGTGTGTGTGTGTGTGTGTGTCTGTGTGTGTGTGTGTGTGTGTGTATGTGCATGTTTGTGTGTGTGTCCATGTGTATGTGTGCGTGTAGCTGAATAATACACAAGTATGCTTCACTGCAAGCACATCAATGCAGTGTGTGTGTGTGTGTGTGTGTGTGTGTGTGTGTGTGTGTGTGTGTGTGTGTGTGTGTGTGTGTGTGTGTGTGTGTGTGTGTGTGTATTCCAGAACGTAAGTCTGATCCAGAACAAAGACAGACAGACTAACTCAGCCATTTTAGTGAAGGCAATCATTTATTGATGCCTGAGCCTTTTCTGGGCAGCTCAGTCTAACACATTAAACCAGAAAAGTCAAATCGACAGTCAAACACAGATCTAGCTTTTGGTGCTGTCATTTGAAACATACACCCTAACATCACATGCAGTCTTTTGACTCACTGTATTTATTTACAGTATTAAATACGTCTTACCAACACTACATGCATATCTTTTGTACGTCGCTTTGGGTAAAAGCATCTGCTAGATGACTAAAATCGAAAACTCATATAATCTAAACAGCTAAACAAATCCGCAAGGTAATAGAACTGCAGTGATAGGAATCCTCCAGGGTGAAAGCACTCACCACTGCCTCCCACCCCTGTGACGGCATGTTTGAATAGGCCCGTCCATAAACCATAAAAAAGAGGATTTGAGTGGCCTTCTGAGTATTCTTTTATGACGGTGATATAATGAGGGGATGGTGAAAAAGGAGGTAAAAAAAGGTTATTAAATTCTGCTTCCTGGTGTCTCACTTAGCGTTCCACTGTTCGACACACACTTGCAATCATTTGAGGGAGTAGTAGTATTCACAACATGTTCTCTTTGGATTAATACTGTAAATTCTACATCGACAGTTTCTGCAGGAATAATAACAAGGCTGTCTGTCACCCAGAGGGCCCAAATGAACCATTCTATCCATCAGCCTGTCTGTCCGTCTATCCAACTAATCGAATTAATCTAACTTGACTCTTACCGGAAGATCAGATTTCCCAGAAGGAAGGCCATGGAGCTAACACTCTAATGGAATCTTTTCAGACTCTGACAGCCTGTTTAAAGCACACGCACTAGCCTTGGCAAACACATTAGGCTCCCTAATGTGCTTTTAGTTGTGAAATAAAATCTTGTATCCTCTTCTATCAGTCTCATGACTGCTGTTTTAATATAGCCTAATACCCAAAGTGATAATCCCCTAAAATCACACTTTTTAGTGGGCCAATGCTTCTCTGAGATGAGTAAGTAGTCATTTCCCTTTTGTGCCAAAATGAACACACATTTACCATTGGTTGAATTGCCTGTTGTGAAGCCTTCTTGGCAGCTTCAATTCACTGTTGATATTCGGACACCTATAAAGTATTTCCTGTTATTTTGACCAAATTGCACTTACGTACATATCAATTCGCCAACTTGGTTGTGAAGTTTAAATGAATTGTCAGAACTGTGACAGTTACCAATTAGTGGACCGACGTAAGTATAGAGAGTAGTGTAACATGTGTCTATAATAGCTTTTAGTACTGTTACACTACATATGGACTAAGGATCACAGTGATTTTACAAAGCTAAGGTTCAACAGAATGCTAGGATATGCTTAGTAACAACAGGTATTGAACTAACGACTGGTATTTGGCCTTTGCAACCATCCATTTAGAACTAGTAATAGCAGTTTGTTCTGTAAGTTAGGAAGGCTCGATGTATGGCAGGAAAAAAGTAGTTCTACAAACAAGTCGGTTTTATCGATTAAACCATGGAATTCAGCAATTTAACATAACGCACGTGTGGCAACCTTGGTATAAATAACAATGAATAATGGATTTCATGAACGTTCTGCCGAAAGGTAGCAGAATGTAATGCACTCTGCCTCGTGTCGTGGCTGTATTACCACCTCATACGTACATTATTTTCTATAACACCACATCGTCCATTATCCCTTACATATATGGTGGTCTTTCATTACTTGATTAAATGTGGAGTTGTTTGTAGAAAACACACATTACGCTGCAAGGCATCAAGCTAGACCCAAAAGGTCACTGTCACATTTATTGTGTGTGTGTGTTTGCATGTGTGCGTGCGTGTGTGTGTGTGTGTGTGTGTGTGTGTGTGTGTGTGTGCCACAGAGAAAGAGAGAGAGAGAGAAACAGAGAGACTAGTGCATTGCTGAACTGTTAATGGGAATACATGCAGTTCTCTAGAGGCTAAACAGCAGAAAGGACTTGAAAGGAATGAGAACTGTTCCATGTGCAGTGAGGAACGGAGGGAGGGAGGGATGAAAAGGAGCATGTACAAGGAGAATGAATGAATACAAATGCCCTTTTACCAATGACACCATTAGGATTCGCCATGACTTCTTTTGTGTTGTTTTGTCCCGAAAATAGCTAGCGTCGTGACTTAAGCATCAGATTAATACACTAAACATCTCAGCGCCCAAACTGACGAAACGTATACGTGCTTCATATTAGTGAGCATATCATGCTTTATCTCTCACAACGCATAGCTCAAATGCCTCAGCCTTAGCTTCTCTCTCCCTTTTAGCCTTGAGGGTTCTTGCCAACCCTTTACATGAATACTGTACAAATGGCGCCAATGCAGAATGGACAATGGCTTTTGCTTCCAAAAAAAGTACTTACAAGGAGCTCTATGTGTCCTCTTCAAATGTGCTGTTCAATGTAACACAGGTGAAGAAGAAGAAGAAGAAAAAAAACAGCCCATTCACAGACACTGGATCTTCTGCGAAGCAATGAAATAGTCAACCCTTCAATGAGTCATCGGCCATGTTGGTACCCCTCCAGCATTTAGGCGTTCTGGGGTCCAATAAAACCTCACTAGTCCCTTGGACTTAGAGCAGAATGTCAGGCCAGAATCTCATAGTCCTGCCTGGTGAAGGGAGAGAGTTAATCCTCTCCAGAGAACTGCTACTAAAGGAGACATTACACACTCCAATGAGATGCCATTTAAATGTCCATTTGCTTGTAACCCTGCACTAGTATTGCAAGCAGGACCGCTCCCAAGTTGCTTTCTCCTATAGACTTGGACTCATTACCCAAAGGAACACCATCTTAGGCCTTCCTCATGTCTTAAAAGAGCAGGTTTGTGCTTTTGAACCCCTTTTTAAAATACATATGTTTCTTAAGCTGTGAGCAATTCATGCACCTTGGCAGGATAATCACTGGCATTGACTTTTTGAGAAGTGCACTTCTGAGGGCAGTATAATATTTACTTAGCTGTAAACAAATATTTCAAGTTTTGACACCAAGTTTAATACAGGCAACCAGTCTCCTGTACCGTGAAGAAAAAGCAAATAGTGTAAAGATGGCAAGACACTGTGAAAGGATCCATATCTTAGCAAGAAAAACTGAAAGGTAGATTTACATTGTCCTGTGTGTGTGTGTGTGTGTGTGTGTGTGTGTGTGTGTGTGTGTGTGTGTGTGTGTGTGTGTGTGTGTGTGTGTGTGTGTGTGTGTGCTCATTTACATTCATGGAGAGGAATGTTCCTCATCCTCTCCTGGTAGAAGCACTCACTCACACCGTCAGAGAGTTCTTCCAGTCCCCAATGGTTTCTGTACAACAAAAAAAAGTACAATTAAAGTGTCCCATGATTTTAAAATCCAATACATTCTCTGCAACAGTGGTTTTACTGGTCAAAAATAGATAGAGGGAAAGAGACAGATAGAAATTAGATTCATCAGAGGGTTCACTATTTCAAAGGTCAACATCCCCTGGCAATCTGACCTTTTGCACTCTCAGGTGTCACCTTAGGTTGTCATAGGCGACCAGGCAGCCAGTGGCCTATGGAGGTCACTCACTCAGTGTGTTTACATGATGGTATAATTCGAATCTTTGCTTAGTCGGACTATGCTTTCTTTCGAGGGTAGGTGCTATTATCCCAATATACATGGCAGTGAATAAATCGAATCATTGGCCGAAAGCATGTCATATCCGATACGATAGGTGGCGCTGTTTTCATTACAACTAGTGGTGATACAGCCATTTCCGCTTGACCTCTTCACCACTACCAACAACAACAGTTGATTGAGCATGAATCGCGTCTGTTCATCGGTCCAGAAATGCGTGTTGCCTCTTGGGTTGTCCATCACGTTGTTTGTTTGTTTCTGCTGGGCCAACGTGTTTATAAGTTACATTATTCAAAGGTGAAAGATAAAAGGCGAGAGAAACGCATGCACATTCACACACACGCGCGCGCAAATAATGGGTTACAGCCAAAACGCATTGCCCTTCTGCCAGTTGCATCAAATTGTTTTAGTACTTCTTCGCTGTCGATTTCCAAATCTGTGTGAATATTCATGAGAGCAAGTCCAGTCAGTCTTTTGTCAGTCATCGTACTTCGTAAGATATGTCTTAAGACGCCCCATTGTACTGAATGACCGCTCAGCAGACGCTGTGGAAACGGGCAAATGTGCCGAACTTTCCAGGGCTTGATAAAGCTCACTGCATTTGGGCTGTAGCTCATTTAGCTGTTTCCAGCTCTATATCTGCATCGTCAACGCTGGGCATTAGTTGTCCGTACTCCGATTTTATAGTTTCCCCATTGTAATAAATATGCATTCATGATATTTTTCTATGACCGAGTTTGACAGGTATTGGTCAGGTAATAGCCGAGTGACAGCTGATTTGCTTTCTGATTTGACAGTAGGCTACTTATTCGTGGGTTTTTTCAGCGCCAGATAACCGAACAGAACTTAACTCAGGCTTGCCTCACGGGTACAATACCAAATTTCATCATATTTGATAGAATGAAGGACGAATTAGTTGTGAATACTATGACCGAGTTTGACAGGTATTGGTCAGGTAATAGCCGAGTGACAGCTGATTTCACAAGCATTAACTTTAAACCAGCATATTTTAACGTGCCGGCATAGTCGCCCCGTAATGCCGTGCAGCGGGCGCATAATGTTATACTCCATGTGATGCACTAGCTCAACGACGTTCCCTATATGTTCCTTACCGTTCTAATTACATGTCGTTGTTCTGTGTTGGGACAGACCTTATACAGGTGGGTGACGGTAGCACAGTCTGTTCGTGGTAACTTGCACCAGGGCATAAAGCCCGTGCCATTGTGACAGTGTGTTGTGTTTTAGTGTTTAATAAAAAGCCATAACAAATATACCACGCTTCCGTGATTTGTTACAATATAATGGTCTTGCTTCTATAATGTATAAACACGTAGGTTACAGGGTGGGTGTGGCAGAGAGAGAGAGGGAGAGCGATGATGCACACGGATATATCAGATTTAGCGACCGGAGCAAAGTTATGTTGCTGTAACGTTGAACTCTTTGCAATCAATAAATACAGTACTTAATAGGCTAATTGATACAATATCTCCTCGTTTGAGTGTGGTTGTTTGAGTGCAATGGGAGTGTATGATCGTTATTGTCTATAAAGCAGTGTTTCTCAAACTTTTTCAGACCAAGGACCACTTAGCCAATAAAAATTCGCGGACCATTTAACTAAATATCCCCGGAACAACATGCCTCCTACCCAAGACCTGGCGCCAGACAATTGTTAGCGCACACATGATTTTCGCGGGTGGGCTCTCCTTTTGTACGTACCAGTAGGCTAGTTATAGATATGACAATGCGCAAGGCAAAGCATCTGGAACCCTGCTCCATGCGTGACTTGGTTATGTTACAAACTATAGTTCGCTCACAGCCTCATACTCCCATCACACACTCAGACAGACATCACAAAACACAACGATGCGCATACTGACCGCAGTATTTCACTACCAACAGTAGGCTAGCCCACTGGCATTAATACAGCCATCCTAGTAGTCAACTTTTCATAATTAAGAGCTGTCATTATCCAACGTCACACAACACAGAATATAGCCTAGTTATCATCTTGCTGTCTCAGCGGGAGAAAAACACAGTGTTTTGAATGCAACTCCGCGGCGAGATAATTCCCAAATGAGGCTGAACCACTTTCTCCTTGTCTATGTTAGAGGCTTTCTCATTTAATTTTCTTTTCATAGTTCCTGTCTTAAGCCACCAATCCATGACCTTGTTAATAGATTAGGCAACTCTTTATTAGATTAGGCTACTACTGGCTGTGTTCTCTTCGTTCTGAGTTGTATGTTAGAAATGTCGCAATAATTTACTTGTGGCCGTCGCGGACCACACTTCATCATATTTGATAGAATGAAGAACAAATTAGTTGTGAATACTATCACCGAGTTTGAAAGGTATTTGGTCAGGTAACAGCCCTTTGACAGCTGATTTGCTTTCTGATTTGACAGTACTGCTGTGTGTTTTAAGCAAATAAAATGTGGACTGTTTACAAGCGGGCACCTGCTATCGTTGATTATACAGTAAATACGTTGTGAAATGAAACAAAAACACATCACAGTTAAAGATGTATTAGTATTGATTGATTCACATCGATATGAATGGATGACATGACTAACAAGTGGTGGGAAATTAATATGAAAGTATTTGTTCGGTGAATTAGCGCGTTCTGTCCAAACAGTCGCAGTCAACGTTTTTGTCAACACTGGCACCACATAAGTATCGTAATTTGAACGTCCTTATACGTTTTTAAGGAGGGGTTGTAAAGGTACTCATATCTTCGGACCTCTTCTGTTATGTTTGTTCATAGTCAACAAGAATAAGCTTGTGAGACAGTCTGCAGGATATTCATAAAGTATGTTAGTATGTACAGTTGAGACAACGTATCGTCTCTTTCGTCTTCCGGGTCACGACCTGGCAGGGAGGGAGGGAGGAGGGCGGCGGGATCTCAAGCATGCGCAAAGACGCAAAGTCCAGTTCCTTATCCAATTCACCGTTACATGCCGCAATAGTCGAACTATCAACTGGATCGGATCGAGTTATCCAGGGGTGTTAGTCCGACTATGTGCGGTCCGACTACGATCCGACTAAGGTGCTTACATGAAACGGATAATGCGATTTCAGTCCGACTAAGGCAGTTATTCGAATCCATGTAACCACGGTCACTGCATCCCTGTTCTCTTGCCTGAAAGCCCTAAATCCTACTGGAAGGTCATACACAGTCCCTTCATTGGAAAGCAGTCTTTGTGTATGTGTGTGTGTGTGTGTGTGTGTGTGTGTGTGTGTGCGCGTGTGTGTGCGCGTGTGTGTGCGTGTGTGTGTGCGTGTGTGTGTGTGTGTGTGTGTGTGTGTGCGTGCGTGCGTGCGTGCGTGTGTGCGTGCGTGCGTGCGTGTGTGTGTGTGTGTGTGTGTAGGGGGCTGGAGGGCTGGGGTAGGGGGCTATGTATCCTCCATTTGAGACCATACACCTCTGAGGTTGTGTCGTCACTTTATGGACTTCTGTGTCAAAGCCATTCTCTGTGGGAAAATAACACAGGGATTTGGAGTAATCTCACCTGGCAAATTCTGTCGGTAACAAAGTACTCTGAAATGCTCCCGTTCTTACCAACATACTTTTATTATCTGACCTTGAGTGGATGCTGTGATCTTCTGTGCTGTTAAGAGGGTAAACTGAGATTTTTGCTACATGGAAGCTTACCGAAGCTAACTACTCCGCGCACACCCAGGATGTCACGGTTCTGGAGAAAATGAGGGGGGTTTTTGCCATTGTCTGTAGCATAAAAAGTGCAGGTAGTGACCAGAGGTATGTATTTAGTTTAGTTTTACCCATATGTATTTCATTTGGGATTCTATGAGATTATTATTATGAGATGAGATTTTTTTTCTTTACAATAGGCTTCCAAAAAGCGCCCTCATACTACGCTTTTTGGAGGTTTCAAGAAGAATGCTCTACCTACTTTGCCTGTGTTGCCGTAGAACCATGGACTCCTGCAGGGGAGTGCAGGACACACTGGGAGATTCCACTGTGTTGTAATGATCTCCTCGTCTGACGGGCACCAGCCAGTTCATATGTAGAGTTATTCACCGTCCCAGGATTATCATCCTCATCAAAAATAGAGATTATGTACTGCAAACACTCCAAAGATGGGAAGACATGAGAAAAGAGATGAACTGAGACAGATTAAATGTAACTTGCATTGTTCTCCAACCTGTAAATGCATACCTAATTGTTTGTGTGTGTGTGTGTGTGTGTGTGTGTGTGTGTGTGAGAGAGAGAGAGGTGGTAGTTGTGACTTTATGCTAAAACATTCAGCCATGCTAATGTCCTAGATGAAGGCTCGAGAGCGTTAAACCGTTTCAGATTTGAGTGTGTGTGTGTGTGTGTGTGTGAGTGTGTGTGAGCGTTAAACCGTTTCAGATTTGAGTGCCTAAAGGCAAAGGAATACATTTGTGTTAGAAATAAGACTTTCATTTCGAAAACAGAATCAGACACGTATTCTACAACCAGGCTTTCAATTTATAACACAGTACAAACAGCTCAGGACAGATGCAGTAGAGAAGACAAAAAAAAGAACTTGATAACAGAATAACATATTTTATACTGTGCAGAAAACAGGAGGGGTTTTAACCCTACTATGCATCCCACCTAAAGGTGTGTCTAATTCAAATGAGAAACACCATAAAAACGACAGGTTTGTCAGACATTACCCATGCATCATTGCAGAATAAGGTGAAGAAACAGGAAGACTTGCACCCAGTGGTCAGACACAAGGAGCGGTGGCATCAGGAATGTGCACTCCACATATCTGGAGAAGTGGAGGTCAGGTTCAGATCCACCCATGCTCCTAGGAAAGCAACTTTGTATATTTGTAACATCTTCACTCTTAGGGCTCTGATTCAGTCTCAGAAACAGAAATCTATCTAAGTGCACAACGGTGTCAGTCATGCTAACATCAGTAAAGAGAAAAAGACGGACTGTGAAAATATGGATGATTCTACAATGCATTTAGTAGACAAAGCAGAACGACACAACACAGATCTGCTTGTCTATTAAAGTGCACCCACATGACCTTCAAAAGAAATTACATATTTTGTATAATTATTTAACACTGCTCTTCATTTGACTCATGCAGCTTTAACTTATAGAACATAAATAATCAGTAGGCTAGTGATATGGGCCAGTGTCTGCACTCTGGTTGACCTTTTGACCTTCAAACGCAAAGACAAAGCTTTACGCTGGGGAATGTTTACGTTTATGTTTATGTTTATTCATGTGTTTATTAATGTGACAGGGAAGAGACCACTGTCTTGTATTTCAAAGTCCCTCAAGGTGTGAAGGCAACTCCAGTGTCACAAAATTCTTCCCAGAGAAAACTGTTCCAGAAAAGAGGGACTCTCCAGAGTGTGTGTAGGTTTTGAAGCCTCAAATTTTATTTGCATTTCTACACAGTTGAAAAAAATAAGAGAATTCTGGGATATCCCTGTCAATACATTTTACTTTGGAAACGAAATACACACAAAGTTACGCCTCTGCAGGGCTATGTCATATTAAAACGTCAAAAGACAATCTTCAAAAAACAGGCTTTGATTTTGGATCAGTTGTTATATATTTCATTATTGTATAGCATAATATGAAATGTTATTTCAGTAAATATTTGAAAAATTGATGAAAATATTGTCAGGACATATCATGCACAAACTGAGCAGCTCTCTTGGAAAGTTAGATTTCATTTCACATACATCGTTTCGCATACATATAAAGTTATAGTGTGACAACCCAAATCATTGTTCTCCAAACCTGCACATGCATACCTAATTGTGTGTGTGTGTGTGTGTGTGTGTGTGTGTGTGTGTGTGTGTCAAAGAGAGAGAGAGAGAGAGAGAGAGAGAGAGAGAGAGAATGACAGTGTGAAGTAGTAACTGTGTCTTTATGCTATAACATTCAGCCATGCAGCTCCTTAACGTCCCAGATGAACTGGAGAGGGAGGTTCCTCATCCTCTCCTGGTAGACCTGGTCAAAGCGCTCACTCTGCGCCACCGTCAGAGAGTTCCTCCAGTCCCCAATGGTTCCTGTGTTTGAAAAAAGGGAGTGAAATGTAGGGAAGTATTTTATCATTAAGAAACTCTATACAGAAGACAGAATAATCAAACAAGTGGTTCAGGCACTGGGCTCTGTAAAGACAATTTCATTGTTTTGCCACTATATGAATAAAATTGAATTGAATTGAATTGAATTGAATTGAATTGAATTGAATTGAATTGAATTGAATTGAATTGAATTGATTTGAATTGAATTGAACTGAACTGAATTGAACATGGTCACCTTACCTTTCCGCATAAAGGTGCCTTTGCTCAAGTCCAATATGTCCCTTGGAATAGTGGGTTCATAGTTTGCTTTAGGGTCAGTCTTCATGTTCTTAAACGTGACCCGTTCCATGATCTTGTCAACGTCCACATCAGACAAACTCTTCCCAACAAACTTGCTGACATTCATGACCACCGATCTCAGATTCTAGTCAGTGAAAAGGACAAAAAGAGACTGAGAGAGGGAAAGAGACAGATAGCTAGGTATGTAAAGAAGTAAGGTACATTTGATTAGTCCGCACACTTCCACTATCATACTCCAGACACCAGTGGGCAATGGCCTGCTTCTTAATTATTTTAGGCTACAGGTGTGAGACCTGGTGTGTAATTGGGTGGCTAACATGATTTCCTGAAGACCCTTTAGTTTGTTTATGACTGAGTATACAGTACATAGAATGTGGTATTATATATATATATATATATATATATATAATATAAATATAGTGTAAATTAGAATGTGGCACCAAAGATCACCAACAATCTTGAAGCATGTGCCCCTGTATCTGAATGACTGAAAGCTGAAGCTTTCGAGCCTGGTTAGTGAAAGCAGATGTTCTCTTACCATGATCATCTCTTCATAGCTCACGAACAGTATGTTGTATTTGTCTTTGTTGTTAAACCATCCCTTTATATGATCAAACCAGCATCCACCTAAGACTGAATGGCAACACAAATGGAACCATGAAACAATAACGCAAAAATGATTCAAAAGTTAACAATTTTATGTTAATGTCGGAAATGCAAAAAAAAGTTTATTTTCCTTACTTCTACCAGTCTCTATAATGTTTGCCATTTTTGAGAAGTGAAAGTACGACATCAGAACATCTTTAGGGTTCCTCATGACATAAATGACCTAGTGGTCAAACATAAACATTACAAAATTGAACATTACAATTGAGTATAGATGTATCTATGTATATGATATCTATATTAATTAACTTTTTCATTTGGTTTCCATTCAATTTCATTTTTTTGTCATGGGATTCAATTGGTTTTACCCATCCATGTTAGATTTTATAAAGTAGATGTTTTTTTGCATTAGCTTATTATTTCATTATAACAAGACCTACCAGTAGCCATCATACTACATCATACCAAAGCCATCATACTTTAGCCTAACTTTTTGGAGCTTTCAACGCTTATGTTCTACCTACCTTGCCTTTGTTGCTCTGTAGTCTCCGCGGAACCATGTGTTCTTGCAGATGAGTGCAGAACATCCTGGGAGATTTCCTTGTGTTGTTATTCAACACCTGGTTGGACGTACTCCAGCCAGGGAACACATTTGTATGTAGCCTTATCCAACATCTCAGGATGATCATCCTCATAAAGAATGGAGATTAGGTACTGCAATCTAAATTGTACCTGACGTGTACATTGTGAATAAAGAGAGACCGTATGGGTATGGTTTAACTGCATAAACACAAAGGATGTGATGAATTTTAAATGATATCTTGTAGCGTGCAATGGCATTTCCTGGACACCATATAAGTGGGTTTGTTCCCATGATGCTTTGCGTGTTGCCTGGAGTTGTTAATTACGTATGTGGTTAATGTTAAATTTGGAATGTGGATCGTGTTTTCCTTTTGCATATAATGTCAGCGTACTACTGCTATCATTTTGTTTATGTTATGTTGTTAATACCCCACTTGCTTTAGTGTATCTATCCCACGTCAATGTGAGTGAGTGCAGGCAGTGTTACCCTCGTGTATGAGATCTGCTGTTGAGCTGTAGATCTGTGTGGTTATTTAACGTGCTCTGGGTGGTATCGTGCATGGTGCCACAATATGATTGCTACAAGAGCGCTACAAGAGTACCACAAGAGCAACACTTGATGTTTTCATTATTGTCTCAGTTGATTGATGGCGTTCAATTCAAAATATTCTAATTTCCATTGACTTCCAGTTGGGAGTTCACATGTCAGATTAAAACACGTTTACTTAGCAATTCTGTTTCTGAATTTAAGTATTTGTCCACTTTGAAGATACACAGAAATAAAATGTGACAAAAACAGCCTTACCAGATTTGGGGAACGTGACAATGAATATGTCATCGTCTCTTATTTGAAAGCTCTCCAAACTGTCCAAGGTCTCGAGCATTCCAACTACTCCACTGTCAAAGTTGCGTAGGGAGAAAACAGCTCCCTTGTATGAAAACATCGATTCCCCCGAGAAGTGTGTACTCCTGCTGTGCCATCACGCTTTGGTCAGATGAACGGAGTTGCTAAATGTGACCACATAAATACAGATTAACCTTATATGTACTATGGAGAGCAAAGTCTCCTTTTTGATATGGGGGGAGGGCAACTTCAAATTGCTCTCTCCAATGACAAATGAATGCATTCATTCATTCAACTGGTTGTAAAACTAGGCTTTTATTTTGCAAGACAGTAAAAATAGCTCAAGAGAGATGCAGAAAAAACGCTTGGAAAACGGTACATATTATTGTCACTTACTGTACTGTTTGTGTTTCTCTGTGTGTGAGAGGCAGTCGTGATTTGTGACGTCCTTGAACAGCCTGAGGCCTGGAGCCTAGCGTGGTTAGTCTTGTGGTAACTGTCTGAATGAGGAGGAACATACCCCCACCACCACACACACATCCGTTGAACATGAGTTCACCGTCATATGATTTTCATTGCAAATTTTGAGATTGTTGCATTTTTGTATCAACACCAGAGACTGTGATACGTTCAGTAACACTTTATTTGAATGGGTGTGCATGAGACTGACAGTCCTGTCATAACCATGACAAGACAACTGTCATGAACATAAAGGAGTCCTCGTGAATGTTGATGACTGTTTTTCATTAAGTGTCCTTCTGTAAATTACCTCATTTCTAATGTGAAGGTGAAATTGTTTGGGATGTCTTTCTTATGACACCTGTACCGCTGTAGCTGTGGTCACCATTTGTCAATTTGTATCAGTTTTCATGGGCACAGTCTCTTGTCAGCTTAGGTAATCACCTCACAACAGTATCAATATTCTGCACTGCCTCAGTTTCTCAGTGCTGCTCAGTCTCAGTACTGTCCTCCTCCTCCATACAATGTGGCACTATGTGGCAGATCACCACTAGTTTGTCATTAATCAAGGACCCAAAATGTTTTACTATCATGTACCGCGTTCCAACAAATTAAACTTTTAGTATGATGCCAGTTGTAGTCATGCACTGAGACAGTACCTCTTACCTGAACGGCCTGTGTGTGCGATAAGAGTAACGGGCTATCAGTAGTGCCGCACGCCCATACACACATACACACACAGACACGCATGCACTCAATCATGTCTGGTTAACTCCAGTCCACTAGGGAGCAGCGAGGGGTCATTGAAGGCACTCGGCAAGGCAGGGATAAGAGAAGGAATGTGGGAGCTTGTGTTTGAACTCCATGCTTTTGACACCTGCTTTTGTCCTTCACTTCTTAAGTGTAAAGGACCTGTTTGTACTAGCCCAAGTTCCCCTAGGCTTGAGGCTAGTAACAGGCATGGTTACGGTGGAATCTGGGGAAGAAAAAAATTAAAACTTTGCTGAGAAACCACTAGACAGTAAATAATTGAAGCTGTTTTCCCAAGATTAGATTAGAAGTCTTGCAGCCTTAGAGTTCTACAATGATAAGAAAAGACACTGCTATGATTATGACTTAGGCGGTTATAATTTTCATTGACTGGGAAAATACAAAGAGGTAACCACTGAATTAAACACATGATACATAAACACTGTACACATTGTATGAAAATTATATAGATGTTAAATCTAGGACTTGGTATTGAGGTAATTCATTAAAAGATAAAGTTAATGTTGTTGAAATGTGACCCTATTCGACTAAATTTGGCACACTTGTGTACTGTCGGGAGTATGCTGCCCATGAACTGGAATGTGTGTCTATGTGTGTTAATTTATGCTAATTTATGAAACTACCTATCAAGAATATGTCCAATGTATTGAATTTTGAGGTAACAATAGGAGATTAAGGTCTTCGTCAACACCCAACAGATCTATAGGTCACCTCTTGATGAGTCCCAAGCTAGTGTGTGCATGTCTTTGTGTTTATATGAGGACACTACTTTCCCTGGATCTTACTTTTTTCACCACTTCAGCCGTGTGGCCCTCTTGTCAAACAGAGACTCATCTCTGAATGCCCATTCATGAAAACAGTAAAGAGGTTTAGGTAAGTCTGCCTCCATGTCAAACCACAGGCACAGGATGCCAGTTTTGAAACCGCTCCAAAAAAAAACTGAAAAAAAAACCTCTTTCAGAGGGGCAAGAGATGACTGGTTGCCATTTATGTAGCACATTTTAAAAATTCACATCCGGCACAGTACATTCATCGGTCATGTTGAGTTCAGCACATTAATGCCCTAACGTCATGGCCCCTTGTCAGACTGGGTAAGTGACATTTGCATAATGACGTGGTGTGTGTGTGACAGGGAGTGACAGGGAGAGGCAACAGTAGAGTAGAGCGCGGTGGAGCGTGCCGTGCTTTATGGCCACACGGTCACCATATGGAGGGACAAAGGAAAATGACACATAATCAGAAGCTCTAATTTCAAATTCACTCTGAAGTCATTCACACTGATTAGGGGCACATTGTTTTCAGTGAGCAGAATGGAGTAGTGATTAGAGTGGCACATGACTACATGCCACCCTTAAAGATACCCAGTGTGTTGTCTACCCTTCCTGTCTTCTAGTTTAATACAGGCAGGAAGTGCATGTGCTGCCCTGAGACACTGTTTCCTGTTTGAACGCACACGATTGGACGGGGGCGGATTTTGTGAACAACTTACAGAATACTTACAGACTGACAGCTCCAGTTGAAAAGCCTGATGTTATGTCTTTTGTTATGTCTTTTGTCAGCATTACGGAGTTGCTTCAACCTTCATTTGTGCATTGTGAAAAGTCAGGCAACAGAGAAGTCCTTTCATCCTGATATACTGTGAGGACAGCGCATTGTGAAAACAGACAAGGACAGAGGTATGAGCTGTTTTGGCACAATTTTATATATATTTTATATATATATCTCTCTAGGTTGTCAGTTGCTGTAGGTATCAGTATGGAGTACTCAATCTGCACAAGACAGAGCTAGAACTAGAGCTCAAAGTAACAGAAGGAACCGAACTAGAACTCACAGTGTTCCCACACAGAATTTACATGACAGATTTGTGTGCCACCAGTTATTCTAGTCTCTGTCGTCTGAAGACGACGTGATTGAAATTCATTTCCATTAAAAGCCACTTTGCTTTTCAATGTAAGCTTCTAAGGGACACGTTTCTGATGATAGTAGTCCTGGAGAGGGAAGCCAAGGCTGGGAGGAAAGCCAAGAAAAATACCAATGAGCCTCTACAGGCAGTGAGATTTATTACATGTCAGAGTGCATACGCCACTTACCGAGGGAACATATGTATCAGCATATAAATGTCATCACCATAATCTAAAAATACACTCTGCTGCCCTCGCAGTTGGGTAAATAAGCTTTAACAAAGAACAGGAAAGCAAGATGAAGAATGATGTGTGCTAGGATTGGGATGTACTGTACATACTAATCTTCTCCTTTGACGTCTGTTACATTGTACAAAAATAAGCAAGCATGTGAATGAAGACAGGTGGGAGACAATAGTTAGGGGGAAAGTTAGAAAACGTGCTTGGTGCCACTACTGAGCAGAAAAAAGGTCTCAACTGGATCATACTCCCTGTATGGCAATAGCAAGCTATATACTGTAGGTGGGTGTTGCTGGGGTGAACAGCAGAGTCAATATTCGCTTCGCCAGCAGTATTTATATATTATTAACATTACTATTTATATAATTAACATAAAGCGTCGGGCGTCTGGTTTTAAAATCTCCGGATACACAGTAATGTACAAGTCAGTCCCCAAATGTGCGGAGTCAATTTTCCACGTACAGTATGTATAACGAAAGTTATGAAATCATCTCATTCTCTAGTGCTTCAGTTTCATTTTGAGACTTAAACCCTAAAACTTATCTACAGGTGTGACCGTGGGAATTCTGCACTCATTACCTCATGTTCCACACACACACAAACACACACACACACACACACACACACACACACACACACACACCACATTCACCACATACATGTTGTATTTTGTTTGCCAATTATGGCCCGGCCTCCACACCCTCAGAGGGAGGTGCCGATAAAGAGAACGTGGATAACTCCTCCTGTTTACTGTTATTGTTCCCGTTCAGCTGCGTTCAAAAACACACTCGCTAACTCGAGCGAAACTCTGTGACATTGATATGTGATAATGAATGTTATTACAGGGAACGGTGTAGAAGATTGAAACCCCATCTCGTCTCGAAAAAGAAAGAAGAAACGGGGCAGAGAGAAAAGGAGAGGAGGGCACAAGTGGCTGCTCATCAAGGGTCCAGTGGCGTTCACAGTCTCCCGCTCATCGACTAGCGCTGACGAGCGAGCGAGCGAGCACTAGCGCCGTCAGAGAAATCATTAGAGACGGGCCGATTCTCGGAGAAGCGGCTAAATGGTTAGCAGAGGCTCGCTGCACTTGAGATGATAATGGGCGGATTGAAAGAGAGTGCACACCGTGTGGTAAAAATGGATAAGTAAACCAAATAAAAGTAAAACACAATAAAAGACCAATAAATTAGAATTAGGAGTAGACTTCACCAAAACCAATCGGGTTACCTCAGTCTGAACTTAAAGCACAACCTCAGACTGAACCCAAAGGTACTAAAAAGACCACAACACTTAATTAAAATCCAGGAAATGCCTGTTTGTAAAAGAACATTTGAAGTCTGGCTTTAAAAGTCTCTAAGCAGGCAGCAGATCTGATATAAAATGGGAGGCTGTTCCATAATTTAGGGCCAGGAATCAGGATCCAGATTAAGCTTTTCAGCAAAGGCTGCAACTGCTTAAAAAATGAAGGGACAACTCCAGAGATTTGTTTATGATGTCGAGGACATTTCTACCCCCAACATGAAACACTTATTGTGACTAAACTGTTTTGGGGAGGAGTGATCTTGGCTGAGTAAAGACAAGGTCAAAGCAGGCAGGTATGACTCTAAAAGACTGTCACTATTGGTTAACGTGCTCTGTAGAAAAGCCCATGCAGGTTTGGAGAGTGAGACAATATAGCATCTGTATTCATTTAGCACATTCTGCCAATGTAAACTGGTAGACAGAACATGTACAGCCATTCACTCCAGTGAGCCTGGAGCAAAACTAACAGAGACTACCTGAAAACCATAATCTTTTTTCGCCATCTTGAAAAAGTAAAAAGACATTATCTGTAACCCCCCACCACCACCCCCAGCCCACCCCCCATCTGCCCAGTCCTTTTATCTCTCATCTCAGGGGAAAACCCCACAGACAAAACCATCTGCAAGGGGGGTCAGTCGCCCCTCTCCAGACTTCCCCTGGACTATTTACGTGTTCTGTCTCCTCTTACACTTGTTCCTCTTATCTCCCTCATCTCTACCTGTGTTGTAGAGATTGCCCTTGTTCTTCTTCTCCTCTCATCACCTCTCTCCCTTACCCCTCCCTCCATCCCTGTTGCTCTCTCTCTCTCTCTCTCTCTCTCTCTCTCTCTCTCCCTCCTCTCCCTGCTGCTTCACCTCCTTTTCATCCTCGCCCTTCGATCAATAATTCAGAGTCCCCCTGTGAGAGGAGGCTGCCTGATGAACTGATTAAACATCTGAGATGGAGGAAGAGGAGGGGAACGAGAGGGGAGAGGGGAAAAAGAGAGGCAGAGGCACTGTGAGGCAAGTAAAGGAAAAAGATGAGAGAAGGAGGTGTGGAGTGACGGAGAAGAGTAGACAAAATCAATAAACAACGCTAAAGAGGTGAGGTTCTTGTGTGACTAGGCTAGACTGGGAGGAAGAGACGAAGGTGTGAAATGTGAAATGGAGTCTGAGAATTGAGGTAGAGGAGAGGCTCATTGTAATGTGACATGGGAGACATAATAGAGGGAGACAGAGAGAGAGGGAGAGAGAGAGAGAGAGAAAGAGACAGAGAAAGAGGGAGAGAGAGAGAGAATCACAGGCAGGCAGATCCCATTCTGACACTATGTAATACATAAATAATCTTCGCAATAATCGAAGCAACACTACCCATATGCAGCAATCCCATTTCCACTGATACATCTGAGGCGTTCACAGAGGAAATACGGGGTCGGTGCCATGATTCCACTTCCAACGGTAAGTCAATACACGGCATTATTTAACAGTCATACAGTACACAAACAATCTACCAAATTAGACTCGGCGTAACCACCCATCACAGAAGTGATTCAAAATGGCTGCCTCAAACGCTGCTATTGGCTCGACCCTCGTCTACTAAAACTCAATGATTCACTGTTATTGCCTTCTCATGTGCACTTGGCTGGCCTAGGGCCGGGCTCTGCTTGAGGCGGTTGAAAAGTGAGTATGGACGAGGGAGGAGGGGAAAGAATGAAACGGGAAAAGGAATAGATACTCGCTATTAGGTTGAGTTTTCAGAAAACGTAATACTGCACTGATTGCACACTACATGACCATACATAAAAAAGTATTTGGATCATGTCTGAAATAAAGTCATGATTTATTTGGTTTCACTTGATACGTCATTCCCAATTCCAGTTTTGACTTTATAAACATGTCTTAAATACTAATCCAATCTACTTAATAAACTACAAACTATCAATAACCTGCTAGCAAGCTATAATAATCAATTACCTGGCCATAATGTTCAAGTAATCCAAACCCTAACCATGACCTGATCTTAACCTTATTTGATTCTCTCAGGAAACTCGTACTCTGGCCCTGACTGTAAATAGCACCTCACTGTAACCTTAACCTTAAATCTACGCCTATTTGTATTCCGCACCGTGGATGGACTGTCAACAGAGAGTTGTTGGACACAAAAACTAGGGTATATCCAAACAAAGTGGGAGAGGCCAGAAAAATGCTGCACTGACAAAACTGCAGGGAAGGAGAAAGAGGACCTTTATGTATCCGTCACGGATTCTTGCTGAA
This sequence comes from Clupea harengus, assembly GCF_900700415.2. Lineage (NCBI taxonomy): Eukaryota > Metazoa > Chordata > Actinopteri > Clupeiformes > Clupeidae > Clupea > Clupea harengus. The sequence continues at coordinate 1,016,326 of NC_045175.1, read as the reverse complement.
TAACAAAAACATCCTTACATAAGATCATTCTTTTATGATGTACGGTCTTGAAAGTGTAATATATTGAGGATTACCTTAGGAAACGTTACATCCCCTACCAGACATGAAAATGTCCTCGGTTTGAAATATACGGAAATAAAAAAGAGCAATAGGCTGGCCTGCATGGCTCAGGAGATTTCCCTGAAAATCTTTGAGAAGGCTGCTTTGAAATACAAATATTCTCTTTCAAAATGTTATTGTAATATATATATATATCTATATATGTAAGTACTGTGTTTTTACATCATAATGATATACCTGAGATTTCATGCAATTGGATACATCCCAGCACTTAGAGTTAATAAATCAAACGAACTGCTCCTGGGCTGTGTGCTGTATGGCGCCCCACAGTGTTCGCATTCTTTCTCCGGGGTGGAAGGGTGTGTGTGTGTGTGTGTGTGTGTGTGTGTGTGTGTGTGTGTGTGTGTGTGGTGGGGGGGGTGTTGCTGAGCAGTGACTAACGACATGTTCAACAAGCCGAATATCACAGCTGACAGAGGTGGGGCGAGCACATTTCTCAAACCCATCTGATTTACAACAACATGTTAATGTAGTCCACCGCAGCGCGGAGCCACTGCTTGTGCTTAAGTCGGCACGCTCCCCTTAATCCATCACCGTTTACAGGATCGCGCAAACAAGGAGCCTCGCCCAAAAGTGTCAGCCTGTTTAATTGGGACAAAAGTTTTCCTCCTAGAAACTCAGAGGCTCTGTTCTATCAGTCAAAATCTGTGGGGGGGGGGGGGTTGAGAGAGAGAGAGAGAGAGAGAGAGAGAGAGAGAGAGAGAGAGAGTGAGAGAGAGAGAGAGAGAGAGTGAGAGAACAAAACACAAAGAGACTGTATGGCTGTATGAGGAAGGCTGCAGAATTAGAGGGCGAAGGAGAAAATAAAAGGCAGCAAAGAAAGGATCGCTTGAACTACTTCAGTTATAACTATGAGTGGGGTTTGCACGAATACCGGTATTCACCCTTCACCAAATGCCAGAACCGCATTTCAATGATGTTTCAATTCACATGAAAACATCACCGACTGGAGGAACCGTATTAATATTTGAGGAGCCGCCCGCCGCTGTCCGTGAGGGCTCTTAGCGTGGAACTCAGAGGCTTCTGTCGAGTGAGTGAAACCCATGGAGGCTTGCTGCCCATAAACAGCCATCAGCCGGCCGACGTTCATCTCACAGAAGATCCCCACTCATCCTCGCTCGTGTTGTGCCTCACGCCTCCTCGTCGCTGGTGTGTGTGTGTGTGGGTGTGTGGGTGTGTGTGTGTGTGTGTAAGTGAAGTGGTCTTCTGTGTGTGTGTGTGTGTGTACTGACGGCCTCTCACTGTCCTGATGTATAGAGGTGTCGGGTTGCAGCGGTGTACCGCTCACGCCGTGAATAGGGCGCTTAAATACTGCGCTTGTGTGTAGCTGATGGGTTTATAATGGGAGTCACGAGGGGGTTGACAAAGGAGCTGTGAAAGTGTGTGAGCGTGTGTACACGTGTGTGTGCGTGTACATCTGTGTGTGTGTGTGTGTACCTTGGCATGATGATGTTGAAGCACAAAGGGAATGAGTCCTTTTTCTTGCAGTGTGTTTGTGCACGCACACACAGACGTTCTCTCATAAACACACACACACACAAACACACACACGCACACATTTTACTCATATGTTACAGTGCCCCCTGCTGGTATTGAGAGTAGCTTTCTTGTTTAGCTTCTAATATTGGCTTTGATGAAACTGTGCCGGAGATTCAAGCTTTCAGGGGTATGAACAGCCCTCATTGTCATTGTGAGGCTGGTAATGGGCTCCAGCAGTGTTATGTTGTTGAAGCAGTTTATAGTGTTAATAGTGTTCCTCCCTCTGTATTGATCCAGAGAGGGCTAAAGAAGGAACGAGTGAGTATACATGAGAGACAAAGGCAGGCGGAGGAAGGGGAAGAGAAAACAAAGAGAGGACATAGAGGAGAAGAAGGAACGAGGGAGGAAATGGGGTCGATGGGGAAGGTGTGTGAGAAGGAGGACATGGGAGGAGGAGGAGGAGAGGAGAACCAGGGAGGAGTGGGGAGAGATTCTGGAGATGAGACAAGGAAAGGATGAAAAAAAAGAGAGCGGAGAGAGGAAGATGGGAGGGAGCGGATGGCGTTCAGGAAAGCAGGGGGGGGAGTTTAGTGTCTTTTTTACCTGAAATCTTGAGATTTTTTTTTTACTTGAAATCGCTCTTTATGAGACATTTTGGATCTGACATCACCTGAACATGAGTGGAAATTACCAGCTAAAATCTCTCTCTGTCCCCCTCTCCCCCCCACCCCCCTCTCTGTCTCCCTCTCTGAAGGTCAGTACAGCCACTGGGCAAATCTCGTCTCTCGCGTCTCTCGTCCTTGTGAGTCTAGTCTTTGTGAGTGTGCTGGAGTTTCAGTGGCCACAGCAGGTACCCTAATCCCCGCCCTCTCACTACCACAGCCTATTCACAGCAGTATGGTGACAGCGCACGCACAGCTTGACAAATAGAGCACACCTATAGAATAAACACAAACAAATGGAATTCTTTTGCCAACGATACCACGAGTGAACACATCACAGATATGTCCTTGCTTCTTCATTTTGGCTACTTCCTTCTTCATTTTTGACATCTTTGCTGTCTCAGTAAAAAGGACAGCCTGTTCGTAGTTATAGCGAGGTAGTTCAACTAAAATATCCGTTGTGAATAAAAAAAAACAAATCATTGTGTTTCTATGACCTTATGTCAAACAGACTCAGACTTAATCTTGTCTCAGTAGGAATGGTGCCCTGGCCTCCAATGAAGGCTTAAAAGGAACTGCACAAACCAACTGACCCCTATGTGGACAGGTCAGGGCCATCTGTGCATGACTGGAGCTACTGAGTGTCTTATGCATTAGAGCAGAGGCTCTCTCAATTACTCAGGTCACCCTAGGGTGGCGGCGATGAGGAGACCTACAGTTGTTACTTTGGTGAGTGGGAGGGCAGGCATATGGCAAGAGAGGAAGGACAAATGAGACTGGGAAAAACAAAGACAAACAACATGTGTCAGAAGCTCCACTATCCAGTCAACAGGCTGCCCGCCAGGAGGAGAGTGCTATCAATAGTGTGTGTGTGTGTGTGTGTGTGCGTGTTTGTGTGTGTGTGTGTGTGTGTGTGTGTGTGTGTGTGTGTGTGTGTGTGTGTGTGTGTGTGTGTGTGTGTGTGTGTGTGTGTGAAAAAAGAAAAAAAAAGCAAGCAAGAGAGAGAAAAAATGGAATGGGGAAAGAAAGTGCGGTTACTTTCAATCACTTGCCCTCCATAGCCTCTATTCAACAATATAGCCTCCAAACCAATGGAGTCTCCAAGCAAGAGTCTAGTTAGCAGAGAGAGAGAGAGAGCGAGAGAGAGAGAGAGAGAGAGAGAGACAGAGGGAGAGAGAGAGAGAGAGGGAGAGGGAGAGAGCACATATGAAGAGAAGGAGAACAGCAAGAGAAAAGAAATGTAAGTCTAAGCTTAGCTCTGTCCATCTCTCTCTCTACCTCTCTCTTTCTCTCTCTCTCTCTCACAGCAAAGAGCTTACTCTGAAAACACACACAAGTCCATTTACTACATTAAATGTCTGAAGCTAGGGAAATAAGGTGGGTTTATCTCAGTGAAAACATCTCAAAGAAGATCTCCATGAAGAGCAGCTCAAAGAGCGAGGGGTGAAGGAGTCAGGATTCATTTCAAGAGACACTGACAATGGGGATTGATTTTTCTTCTTCCTCTTTTTTCTTTTTTTCGTGGCTGCTTGTGTGTCAGCAGTTTCCCCCTCTCCAAATAATCAATTTTGCTAAAGGAATTAAGGATGCAAATTAAAAATGCAATAAAAGCACGAACATCATCAGCGCTCAGCAGTTGATCCAGGAGAAATGAATGTTAGATTTGACGGATGGATCTGACAGAGGCCACACCTGAGCCTCTGGTTCTGATCTAGGCCATTCCTAAAATGATTACTGATTGAATGATTCATTCATTGAATGGTTTGGCAGGACGGCCAGATATGTGGAAGTTAAGGATGACAGCAATGACAGGACTGCATACAGCTGCCATCCTCTCCATATTATTTTGTGACCAAACGGATCATTTTTCGATGAAAAATAATATTGATGTTAACTTCATACCATATGCCACCATACCATACGCCGTTTCTAAGACAAAAATCTGACTGCTTCCGCAATCTTCAGGTAGTGTGCGTCACAGAAATGCAAGATATCAGGGGCGGCTTGTCCATAAGGGCGATTGGGGCGACGCACTGCCTATGGGAAAAGGAAAAAAAAAAAAAAACCTCCTGATGTATAAACGCAATATCCTTGTAAGTCGTGTAAATGACATGTACATTTAAATGTAATAATTTTTTTTCTGTCGGATTCTACCACTGGACCATCTTATTTGCCTCTGTATATCATTGTCGAATCATGTAACAGATTCAGTCAGCCTTAAGTCGTGCTTCAAATGGCCCTGCCCCTTCTGGGGCGATTTGGGGCGCAATGAAAATCGCCCCAGACCTCTCCCATTGACTCCCATGTTAAATCCATTTTTTTTCACAAAACAGAGCTCTCAATGCATTCTCTATGGCTTCCGGGAGGGCTCGCCCCTCCATGTCGTGTCATAAGTAATGGACATAAAAGCCTATACGAACGTCATACAGCTCGACGGAGGCATATTCTGTCAAGATGGCTGCCCTGTCCAGTGCAATAACTCGATTCGCTCTTTGACAGAAACTCCTTTTTAGTCGGCGTACTAATGAAGATAAATTGACAACAAAACAATTAGGACTTCCTAGACCAAATGTATCCACTCAACAGGTTTCTACAAAAGGAGGGAAATCCTACATCCAAGAATTAGACCGAAAGAAAATCGCGGTCGTTAAGTGGCTAACGTGGTCTGTATTTTATATACCACTGTCACTTTTCATAGGTTTCACAGTGTGTTTCACAGTTCGCTTCTTGCACTAACACTGAATAATTTTTTATGTGATTTTTGTAAGCCAATACTTTCAAGATCAGTCAATAAATATAGTTGGTTTTGACTTATGTTACCCCACCTTTATGATGTTACTGGGCATATCATGTGTCCTGTTAAGCTATGTTACATCATACAACATTTGAGACACGTGGATAATGAAAAAGTGGGATCATTTAATGTGGAGCCACATCATGTTTGCTTATGAAGGCTCCTGGATGCAACTTTCTTCCATAGCTTTCCACCTGTAACTTGCTACTCTAGCTATGTAGCAAGAGGGGACATATTACTGTTGTGTGCTGCCAATAGTGGACAAAAAGGTATTGCTGTATGAGTTAATCAGCTAACTTAATGTACCTACTGAATGGGTCGCCTTAAAACTCTTCCAGCCCCAAGGGGCCCCGTGGGGGACTTGGTGGTATTTTGATTAATATATTTAAAAATCTCTGCGAGTTTTTGTCCTAGAAACATAAAACTAACACCCACAGCAACCTTGAACCCTTTTCTTTTAAAATATGTATATGTTGAAACTAAAATATAAATAATCACTTTGTAAGGACAATATTACGAATCCCTTGCAAATTTCAGCCTCTGAGTGAGGTTTCGACCCTCCCATTAGCAAATTACAACTATTCATATGATAAGGAGATGGTAATTCAGTGATCACTATTGGGTCATGATGTGTCAAGTAAACCTGTAGGAACAAAGACATTCCAGGCCCACTACGTCATGGCCATTGACGTTGACCAAAGTGTCCCAGAATGTTCACACCTTTCTCATCAATATGCATAGTGGTCTAAGTGAAGAAAAGTGTCACATTGTATATTACTTAGAATTAGTATTGAAACCACACACACTTTCTGAATGCTAAACTCACCTATGTGGAGCAAACACCTATGTTTACAGGGCTCAGAGTAAAAAAGAAAACTTCCAAAATATTAACAATGTGTTTTTGTACAAAGTCTGAGCACCTCTAAAACTAGATTTAATTTTAGTGTCTTCATTCTAATAAAAAACGTTTTTTACTACATTCCTTTTACTCTCATTTTATTATTGCTGAGGTGTTCTAGAATATAATCATAAATGCCACTTTTGCCTCATGGTTTTTAGTTAGGTGAAATATACAAAAATATCAGGCATGGCAGACTACCTAACATAGTCAAAAAAAAGCCTTGGGGTTGGAAGTGTTAATCATTATCAAAAAAATTGCCCCCCCTGAGAATTTTTTCAGGAGCCGCCACTGCAAGATATACAGAAAACCGTATTTAAAATCTGTAGTCATCACAGACTAAAACAGTGTTAACACTGCAACTAGATATATTTGGATGTTTGAAAGCTACCTTTAAGAGATGTATTCAAGAGAGCGAAATGTCACCTGGAATAACAAATAAATGCTCAACACCAAAATCAATTCAGTGTCAATTCTGACATTATGAGCACACTCGATGGTTCTAGTTGCTTAACGTCTCTGTGAAACCAGCATGCGTTCCGCCGTTGGGAATAAAACATCATGCCGGATTCTCTGGTGGCCATCTCTCCCCCTTTCTCGGTCCTCGTGGGAACGGGGGCTTTGTGTTTACTTCCGATTAATTTCCGAATGACTAACTCTGCGTCATCTCTTTACTTTTTGAGTTGGTGCCTGCTGTGCTGTGTCCTTCACCTTTCAATCGGAAGTGTGTGGGGGGGGGGGGGGGTCGGAAAAACTTGTACAAGTCCTTTTCCTAATTGCCTGTGGTGGGTTGTTGAATGAGGCTTCACCGATTGTTGCACCAGTTCTGTCTCGCCTCTCAAGGCTTCTCTTGGCAGTCTTACCTTGTGATTTTGTGCTCACGGAGGACTCGTCTGCTCTCGTCCTCTGCTTCTCCCTCTCTCTCTCTCTCCCCACATCTCATTTCGCTGCCGTTGAACTCAGGTCTGTGTCATTAGAGAGAGAGATAGAGAGGTGAGATGGAGAGAGAGACAGAGAGAGAGAGAGAGAAACAAAGGACCCCCAGGCCTGAGTCATGCACCACCCTCATTTCACTGCTCTCCCTGTCTTTTTCCCCCTCTCAGGCTGTCTCATCTATTTTGCACAGACACACACACTTTCTCTCTCTCTCATACACATGCACACAAACTTTTCCTGATCTTTTTAACACACACACACACACACACACACACACACACACACACACACACACACACACACACACACACACACACACACACACACACACACACACACACACACACACACACACACACACACACACACATTCACTCTCACTCTCACTCACACAAGTGCAGGCACACACACACACACATTCTATCTAACTCTACCTCTCTCTCTTAAACACACACAAATGCACAACCTCTGTACCTCTCTCTCACACACGTACCCATACACACGCTGTTAATGAAAATGCACTTTGAGTCTCCTTTGAATCATCATTTAGCGGGAGCGATTCCTCCCTCTATGCAAACAGATAACAAATAAATCCCCCAAAGATATTTGAAATACATTCAGTGCTTTAATCTGGTGTTCACTACCCTTCTCAGTCATCTCTGGCCTTTAAAAGAGGCTGTAGTGCACAGTCAGATGGAAGCAGTAAGTCCAACCTGCATCAGAATCAGAATCAGAATCAGAATCAGAATCAGCATGATTCCATTCCAAGCCAATACTGAATACAATAGTACTAGTACAAGGTAGCAAGCATGATGTAACAACGATCCAGGAAAATGTACGTTTTATCTTTACTTTAATTCCACAGTTTTAAGCCTGTGTATGAATGTGTACTAAATGACCTGTTGTATATAGCATTTTATAATGCCATCTACATATTCTCGCTCATTGTTATTGTCAATATCTCTTCCTCCATTTTGTTACTCAGACCATATGACCCATTAAAACAGTTGCGATGCTGTCATAACATACTTCTTCACACCTTACAAAAGCTTAAAGCTCCAGTCTTCAGGATGAAAAAGAGTACATCAAAATAAGGACACCTTTCTACTGCCTTTCTAAAGTTCTGGCAGTTAAATATGAATCACCAACGAGAGCAGCACAAAAGTTGAAAGATGTTTTTGAATGTTTTAAAGCTCCTCATCAGTGCATCCTCCTAAGTCCTGTGTAATGATTGCGTCCTTTCTCCCGTACTTTCACTCTTTTTCATTCCACAGTCATTTCTCCTCTATTCCTATAAGACATCCATTCCGTTAGAGCTTCAGCTTTATCCGATAAGCCCTCCAGCTCGCTCTCTCTCTCTCTCTCTCTCTTTCCTCCTTCCCTTCTTTCTGTCTCTCTGTTTCTACTTTGTCCTTGGAGGCGGAAAAAAAGCTGCCAAGTCTTTGCCAAGGTGTTTGCTTTCATCTGCGTTATCATTTCATTCTTTTATTTCTTTTCCTACTGAAATACTAATGAGTCAGCGGGTTTGTGTGGTTTACACACTGAAGTCAGTCACTTCCTGGTGTAGAGACTGAAATCAGTCACTTCCTTGTGATGAGACTGAAGTTATTCACTTCCTGGTGTAGAGACTGAAGTCAGTCACTTCCTGCCGTAGAGACTGAAGTTATTCACTTCCTGGTGTAGAGACTGAAGTCAGTCACTTCCTGCCGTAGAGACTGAAGTCAGTCACTTCCTGGTGTAGAGACTGAAGTCAGTCACTTCCTGCCGTAGAGACTGAAGTTATTCACTTCCTGGTGTAGAGACTGAAGTCAGTCACTTCCTGCCGTAGAGACTGAAGTCAGTCACTTCCTGGTGTAGAGACTAAAGTAAAAAGGCAGTGAATTAATTAGTGGACAGGAGTCAGATTAGCAGGAGGCTAAGACAGGAGTCAGATCATCGTAGTTTGGGTTCCTCAGCAACACAGAGTCCATTCCATTTGCTGTCATCTGATGTGGGTGTGCTTCTGAGAATGCTCAGAAGCTAGTTTCTGTTTTGTAGAAGTGTAGACCAAAACAACATCAGATTTACCTCAAATCCTTGATCTTCTTTGTTTTGTCCTCTATCAGAGGGAGAGGACTGACTACAAATCTGCACCCATCCCTCGTCCCGCTGTTGCTTTCTCACCCTTCCTCCCCAGCCCTCCCTCTCTCTCTCTCTCCCTCTCTTCTGTTGTCACCCAATTATTATTCAACCTCTATGGCCTTTCCTGCTTGTTTCTTTTCCCTTCCCACTCTCCGTTTCAAAACTCCCCACCCCCCACACTCCTCCCCACTCCAACCCAACACACCCTTGTCTTCAACTTTTCCCTTGGTCTTCCGATGCCCTTCCACAGTCTTTCTTCTTTCGCTCTTGCGCTCCATTCAACATCCCCCCCATCCCTCCGCCACACACACACACACACACACACACACACACACACACACACACACCCTTCCTCTGGTGTCCCCAGTAATCACGACTCACAGATTAGCTCCCTGATGGCCCCTGCCTCAGATCTTACTCTCATCTCTGATTCTGAGGGAAGGGATAGGGGTGGGGGTGGTGGTGGTGGTGGAGGGGTAGGGGGTAGAGGAGGAACATGGTGACAGAGACGGTAGCAGCGGGAGAGGAGACATGCATGGGCCACAGGAAAGGGGGTCTGGAGACCACAAGATAGAGATGCAGATCATTAAAAAGAATCGAGAGTGAGAGGAAAGCGAATGAAGGCAGGCTGGCATTGAGAGAGGGAGAGAGAGAGAGAGAGAGAGAGAGAGAGACAGAAACAGATGGAGAAGGAGAGACATGAAGAAAGGGGAAAAGAAAGAGTGATAAGGTAATGGAGACGGTGCAATGAGAACAAAGACATGCAGGAATGAAATGGAGACAAGTTAAAGAGAAACGGAAAGAAAGTAAATGTGAAGATATAAGAAAGACAGAAAGGAAGATGGATGGAGAGGAAACAGAGTAGAACAGAGCCAGAGAAAAAATAACGAGTCACTTCCTACAGCACACTCTCACACACACACACACACACACACACACACACACACACACACACACACACACACACACACACACACACACACACACACACACACACACACACACACACACCACACCAGCTCCAACTCTTCCCCGTCTCCAATCTCCTCACCCTGGGTGCTCATCACGGTGCCCCGCAGGAGCTGATGCCACTCAGGCTCCCAACTCCCCAGAGACGCCAGTCAGGCTGCTTTTCCTGGAGAAGCTGACAGATGCCACTCACACCTACACACACACACGCACACACATACATACACACACACACACACACACACACACACACACACACACACACACACACACGCCTACACACCACCTCAGTTTCATGTGCGGCATTGCCCAAATTATCCAACAAGTTCTGATTAAGGGAGGGGCTCCCTAACTGGTCATACTGTGAGGTTAGATTTTAGGTTGTCTTGTTAATTATAGATTACTTTCTAAAATGGAGAGCATGTTAAGGACAGCAAAGCAGAGTTGAGGTTGGTCGGTGTCATTTAATGACATTTTAACTATCTAAATATTGCAAAGATTGTTTTTTTATTTGTTTTCTCAGTTGTATATGTTAGGTATGATCCTGTGAGCATATGTGATCTTTATCACAGAGAGAGCTCCCGCTCGTGTTGACGTTGGTGGATAGCAAATTAACATTTCTGAACATATACCTATATTTACAGTATGTCTTTGATGTTTACACAAGTTATTTATTTTTCTACAGAAAAAAATGACATTGGTGTTATTTTTCTTTTTCACACAGGCTACCAGTAATTGCCTATTCATTTAGGCAGAGTGCACAATGTTTGCTCTCAAAGCCACTGAAACTGTTGGAGTAATAGCTCATTAAAACAGGTGGATAAATTAATAAATATGTGTGGGGCTGCACTTTCTAAGGGATTCAGCTTGTTTAGCATTCTGTAAGCAACATGCCTGAGGCCTTTTTCAAAGAGAGAGAGAGAGAAAAAGAGAAAAAGAGAGAGAGGAGAGAAAGAGAGAACGGAGAGAGAAAAATTGGAGTGAAAAAAAAAAATCTATGTGCTTCTCATGCTCGATACTAGCTTACTGCTCTGGGCAGGCCACAGAGGTGGTTACCGTGGTCACAGCAGGGGCAGGATTCTAATCAAGACCCTTCCTAGAGCCTACTGTCACAGACCCTTATTATCTCACACCTGAGGGGCAAGAAGAAGACTGTCTGTGTGTGTGCATGTGTGTGTGTATGTGAGTGTGTGTGTGTGTGTGTGTGTGTGTGTGTGTGAGGTGAGTGTATATATGTATTGACTACATCTTCTAGCAGTGCCACCTCCGGCGTGTGACCCAGTGCTGTCACTAGAGCTGATAGGAATAAACAAGGAGCCGACCTAACGTACACTCACTGACGCGCACAAACACCAATCGATATGATGTGGGGAGGCTTCTGTCACTCCCTCACCTACACACACAGGCACTGAGATACATGTGCACCACACACGCACACCACACACACATACAGAAGCACACTTACACACAGAGAAACAGACAGACACACACACACACACACCACACTACAGACTGACACACACACACACACACACACACACACACACACACACACACATACAGACTGACACACATGTGAAGAATGCTTTTCTTGTTTCCAATGGCCCTTGAGGAAAACACGGCACATTTGACTTACAAACAGACCGCTTTAGGCAGAGTCCCGAGATCGATACGCAACTCAGAGTGACTGTGTCTGACACCATGGAGACATTTGCTAGGGGCACGCAATAATCACAGCTCAAGGTGTGTGTTTGTGTGTGTGCGTGTGTGTGTGTGTGAAGTGAGAGGCTCAGGAAGAGGCTACAATGGACAAGTCAACAATGCAATCCAAATGCAGCAATGACACAAGGAAGTAGTGTGTGACAGCATTTGTTATAGATGAGTGTTAGATGTTCTGCCTTGCCCTTGCCTTATGAGAGTGCCTTATGAGAGTGCCTTATGAGAGTGACTTATGAGAGTGCCTTATGAGAGTGCCTCATGAGAGTGACTTATTAGATACAACAGCGATTACAGGATGAAGCTCAAATGCGCCGCTGTGGAACTGTAGGTACGACAATAGGCCACAAGTTATTTTCCAAGTGATCCAACTAAAGCTGGAGATTCCCTGCAGAGCAGCTGTTTACACTGTGAGCTCGAGGTGAAAAAAAAAAAAAAACGACAGATTGTGACACTATTGTGATGAGGGTCATGCATTTTTAAAGAACGAGACTGACACTTTCGTGCCTCTGCGGGCCAAATCACGAACTCCGCCGTTATCAGGGTGGAAAACATGATCTCTTTTCATGCCGACGGCGGATCAATTGTGTCTGGTTTTGACGGCGAGCAAGAAAATGTTGCTTGACGGGAGGAAGGCAGAAATCAATAGGTCATATCAACACTCCCCAAAGCGTCAGCCAATCAGATTAAGCATTAGGTTGTTCGCTCAGGAGGTTAAAGGGCGAGTGAGGATTTTGCGTGCCTGGCAGAATGCCCAAATCATTTTGCCATCTCAGGCAGTTTGCCATAACAGGGGCGAGCAAGGTAGGAGACTTACATCAGAGTCTGCATGCCGAATATCATGTGAGGAAAATGTTTACTGACAAACATTAAAGTCACAAGATGTAGTTTTTACTGTCAAAAACAAAAGGCTTGTAGACTTAAGGCAATGGTGTAAATACAGTGTGGCACAATACTTTAGTGGATTCTGTGAATACTGTGCCAGCTACAGAATATATATATATATTTTTTTAAATGACCTTTTCTCTTTTCCTCTGTATCATTTCACGAGTAACATCATTCTAACAGCAAAAACTACACATTTCACCTTTAAAGCAGTTTTAACACAACACAGCAAAAAAAAAATTGAGTTATGTGTATGAGTTACACGCTAAAGAAATGGTAATAGCAGACTCAGCTCATCTTTCACTTATGGAAGCACTTCTGCCCAAATCTCTGTGGGTTTCAAACACCGCCTAGGTAATTCTGTCATCTGACAGTTTTCTCTCCTGTGGAAGAAAAAGAAGGTGGAAAATTCTTCTCTCCAAATGAATTACCACACGAACGCCACGACTGAAAGAGTTTATCTTCCGTATTCACAGTCTGGCCGTCTCCCGTCTAATTCTGGCGCTTCAAAGAGCACTGCACCACTGTATTTGTGTTAAAGACAGGCTATGGTCCTAACAGTGGTCCCACAGAGATCTCAAACACTGCAGGCGCCTTTGTCTCGACTGGAGAACTCTCTGTCTGCGCCATCAGTTGCAGTCAGTGCACAAGGACAGGTGAAAATAAAACTTCCCTCTGAAGGCTAATGAGCACCACTGTGGGAAGTGAATAAAACACTTCCTGGGTAACATTAACCAGGGGTCAATGCCAAACACGGATGGCGGGAGCGCGTTTGATAGGACAGAATCCCTTTCTGATGGCTAGCTGCTAACAAGGCCCATTGGAGCCCCCCCCCCCCCACCCCAATTCGCTAGCTCGCACTACTTTCAAAGAGGTCAATGACGTGAACTGAATTAATTGATATGCTCGGCTAGGCGGTATTATCCCTATCTCATTTCACAGCAGACGGCAGGAAGGAAACGTCCATGTATTATTTAATCAGAGGAGAGGCTTGAGGATTTCTGTTGCACCTTGATATTCCCAGGTCATTGTATTCTGGTTTTAAAAAGAGAAAATCTGTTCCTTTATTGGTAGCTATGCAGGTTGGTAATGAGAAATGAAGGTCAAACTCGCTCTGTCACTTTAATATGGACAGTTTTAAGTGTATCAAGGTCTTTTCATACATGAAATGAAATGTAAAAGGGGGAGCCATTTAGTAATGACATAATTAGTGTTTGTACAATGCAAATAAAATCCATTTAGAGGTATGGTTTTGTAAAAGAGGTTTGTTACCTTCAGATTGGGGCCATTTTATGGTACTGTATTTATTCATTTTCATTCATTAGTGGCTTAACCTTAACCTTTACTTTACTTATTATTATTTATTTCATTTACTTCTACTTTATACTTTTGAAAATCTGACTGATTCATATGAAAATAGCTGATGCTTCCAATTTGATATTTAGATATTTACATCATACAACATTTGTGCTTTATTATAAAGTGAGCTGCCAAAATGAGATTCCTTGTCCAAATAAAAAATAGTAAATATTTTACACATATAAATATCTTGAGATATTGATACCAACAGGCACAATGGCACAAATGTACTTTTAACAAACAGTATATGGCATTAATAGTCCTAATTAACAGGCCCTGTTGCTAAAAATAGAAAGTTTTGGCCATAGTGAGGCATACCATGCCAACCCAGAGAGTTAGAGAGAGGGTAACCGTGTGTTCTCCTCTCGACGAGATGATGCAGGTCCCCACGTTCCCCACGGCGTCCGCCGCAACCAGCACCACCTCCTCGTTGCAGCAGGAGGTACTGAAGGAGGCCAGAGTGACGTTGAACCCCGCGCCTCCCAGGAGGGTGGTGGTGTTGAGGGTGCCGCGGGCCCTGCGCACGGACACACGCTCCACCCCGCTGCCGCCGCGGCCGTCGCTCACTGTGGCGCTGAACTCCCATGTCTGCAGGCTGCAGTTGCCCGTGCAGTTAGCATTCACGCTAACCGAAACACACTCTGGGGCCCTGATATCGGTCATCTGCAACACAAGAAAGTCAAATTAGACAAATGAAGCAGCAGCAGCAGCAACTGAGCTAAAGTAGCTAACAGTTAAGGTGCAACTTACACACATATCAGTCAAATAGTGACACACTCTGTGTGAAAGCGACAGAGATGTTGAAACAGCCCTTTTGGGTGTTACAGATGCATGCTATAATATAATAACTTCAAACAGCGTACTATTTTATGGTTAGTGTTAATGTTTAATGTTTCATTTTCGGATACCCTTTTCTGGTCATAATACACACCCAGAATTAGGGAAGAGGGGCTGCACAGTGCTTGACTGAGCTCTGAATAGTGAATCATGAACAATCACCTCAGCAGTCACGGTCAAGCGCATCACTACGTAGTTGGAGTCCGTGCCGCCCGGGGAGTCCGCCTCGATGACGAGCGTGACGTCGGTTCCCGAGGGGGTCTCTGAAGGGGCGGAGAGGACCCCCCTGGCCTCAGCACCGCCCCCTGACCCCAAAGTCAGGTTGCTGGGGAAGGACGTGTCAAACCCACGGTCGTTTGTGTCTCGAACAACGACCGTCCCGCCTGCGCTGTTAGTTGCCGCCACGGTGAAGGGAATAGTGACGTTTGTGCCGGGTTCCCAGTCACCATTTTGTTGAGCCTTTGGAAGGGAAATTACAGAGTGGCAGCTTCTAGACAGAGTTTTATTGTTCTATCCTATAGCATCGCCCTTAACTTCCTCTGTGTTCTCTCCAATATATTTCTATATTATTTAATCATGGAATTGAATATTTGTTTCTTCCTCTGGAGTGAATGTTATAGTGAGAAATAGAAGGAAACAGAAGCCCACAGGCAATGACACAGGATCAAATCACTCTAATGAATTCATGTGGATTTTCCTCTTGCCTCAAATGTCATTGGTCGTTCTAAGCATGTTATATTCTGCTATATACAATGTATTATTTACAGTATATTGATATGTTTTATTTTGATTTACTTATGTATCTATCTATCTATCTATCTATCTATCTATATATCTGTCTATCTATCTATCTATCTATCTATCTATCTATCTATCTATATTTAGAGGCTTTATCTATCTATCTTTCCATCTATATTTGGAGGTTATTGTTACACATAACCACTGGGGAGTTGTCCATCCGCCTGTCCATCTCACCGTGACAGCCACTGTGGAGGTCCTGAGCTGGGTGGAGGACTGCCTCTGGAAGCTCCTGTCTGAGGCTCCTGAGGCGGAGCTGTTCTCTCCCCTGAGCCGGAGGAAGAAGCGGCCCGCTGGAAGCCTGCTCAAGGTCACCAGGTGGTCCCCAGCGGCCGTCTGCTCCACGGTGCCCTGCACCACGTCTGCCCCTGACACCTGGGCCACCGACACCCCAGTGAGCCTCACGGAGGAGCCTCCCGTCACAGATACTGACAGAGAGGCATTGCCAACTAGAGAGAGAGAGAGAGCGCCAGAGAGAGAAAGAGAGAGAGAGAGAGAGAGAGAGACACAGAGAGAGAGAGAACCAGAGAGAGAGAGAGACAGAGAGAAAAAGAGAGACACAGAGAGAGTGAGAGAGAGTGAGAGAGAGGAGGAGGGGACAAATTGCGCCTGAAGACTACGTTTAACATTGACTACAAAGATGGTTTACAATAAGGAGCTGCTCATAACACGTCACATTTCAGCACACGAATGTTTTTCAAAAACACATCATCACAACCTTTCCTTGAGACTTCCTGACATTTGAGACTTGAAAAGATGAAAAGATATCAAACCTGTAGTTGTTAGATATCGACGGCAGATAATATTGATACATATGTATTCCACTTGAGTGAGTGTTCGGAGTGGAACATTGTTAGTCTGTGTGGAAACCGTAAGATAAGACATTCCTACCGGCTTGTGGCCTGCTATCCAGAACTGTAAATCCTGGTACAGGATCTTGGAATACTTCCACAAACTCAAAGAAGAAATCTATTGTACTCTCACCTGATAAAAAAAAAAAGAAATACAGGAAATGAGATGATATTTAGCTGGGTAAGATACCAAACTCTGAGCTGTGTTCACAATAATCAATAAAAAATGTCTGAATTCACATCTGACTATACCAATGGCTTTGAGTGTGAATGGCTGTGAGGAGATTATGCTGATTTGCCATAGGCCAGTCTGAAGTGGGGAGTTCAGTCTCACGGTGTGGAAGTTCCCCACGTTCTGGATTGTGCCCAAGCGTCCTGTTGATTGTGTGCTCCTTTGACTTACACCTGTAATTAGTCATTCGAACACTAACTTCTTGTCAGCAAGGAAAATATACTGTATGCAGGGGACCCGTCATAACAAGAGAGGCAAAAACAGTCACAAAAAGGAGAAAACAGTATTTGTATAGAGTATGACGTAATGGGCTCTCTGATCAGAAATAGAAATCCCTCTCTCTTCTGACACATTACCAGCCTTGCAGGACAGTGCATGAATTCGCCTACACGCCCGTCAATCATTTTGACACACGCAAACACACACACACTCAGCGAGCTCAGCTCGTGATAAGAGGATGTTGATTAGGCGGTGAGCTAACGGCCATATGCTTTTAGCTCATGAATACTTCACAATACTTAATGATTCAGGCTAAATTACTCATACTTCATCACACACTCCAGCTCTAATTGCGGCACAAAAGAGCATGCTATATATGGCCTCATACCAAGGTTATTATAGTTTTGCATTTTTCACTAGTTTTTATTTTTATTTCTTTTTGTTTTCAATTTCAGTTTAGTTTTAATTAGTTTTTAAAGCGGGTTTGCTAGTTTAGTTTAGTTTCTATTTTTTGAAAATGCTTAGTTTGAGTTTAGTTTTTATTAGTTTCAGTATTAGTTTTAGTCTTTACTGCGGAATGCAACAGACCAGGGGGGGGGGCCCAAGTCAGGGAAGCTTAATGTTTTTGCTTGCAAAACAAAATGCTCAAAATGAATAGAGAATACAAGCTACAATAAATAATATGTAATACAAAATCACCAAACATACCATTTTTAAAAAAGTATTCACTTAGGACAAATGAACAGCCATCCACAAAAGACAACTATGAAAGACGTGTGTCAGACGTGTGTCAGGCAGAATTTGCGCATGTCCTGTTCAAACAGACAGGAGACAGCGAGACGGTGAGGCAGCGACGAGCTGTGCCTCATCTCAGATTGCGCAATCCCTTACAAACTGGGTTAAGCGCATGCGTAGAACCTATTTAGTTTTGCTGATCTGACGTAACGCCGCAGTGAAAAAGCACGGAGAGGAGGCAAACAGTACCTCTGCTTCAATGAAGGGAGCATGCGAGAGCCCACCGGTTGGGTTTATGCTTGTTCTGCCGTTACACTTCTTATATTTTACCTTGACTACGAAAATGGAAGATTCTATAGCTAAGCTAAAACATTTCTCATAACTGGACTTTCAATCAAAACGTGAATTGATCAATAATGGGAGACCAATGCCGTAGCTAAAATGTATGCTTCAAACGACGGGACAGAAGATAACTCGATCGACTTCTCACATCCAAAGCCAAATTGCTTTGTAAATATTTTGAACCTCAAGAATAGATTTGGTTTTGGACGTACAGTGGAGACCCTCAGGGGGCCTGTGCAACTTCGTAAGAGTTCATATTCACGAGTGCATAATCACACATATTAACACGAGTTCATCACAAGCTAGCAGCTGCCAACTGTATGTAGCTACCTTACCTATGTGTGTGTAAAGAATGCTGATATTAAAAACAACCAGTAGTCAATGTGCAAGCTGCCAACTGAATGGTGATTTAAGCTACTGTATTGGGTTTATATATTTGTAAATCTGACTCTGAAAGAGTCAGTGCCTCACCAGCCACGAACCTCACCGCACGTTACTGTTCCAGGTAATCCCAAATAGGACTCTGTTGCTTTCTCCCGACTTTTGCCGCAATGAAACCAGGTGAGGGGCGTGTACTAAAAGTGGTACGGCGGAAGATAGACTAAAAGGCTATGTATGAAATAAATTGACATCTATGAAATACATTGACAAAGACGAAAACTAAGGACATTTTCTCTATAATTCTATTTTATTTTAGTTAGTTTTGTAAAGACACAATACAGTTTCAGTTAGTTATCGTTTTTTTATAAAGCTTCGTTTTTATTTTTATTTCAGTTAACGAAAAAAAATATCACACCTCGTTTTCGTTTTTTCGTTAGTTTTCGTTAACTATAATAACCTTGCCTCATACGTGATTCCTCAGCCAAACTTAGTTTTAATGAGCCAGTGTAAGTCACTTTGCCATGTGCTGATTATGTTAATAGTGGAAAACACAAAAGATTGCAATACAGGCTACTGTATCTCAAGTGGTAGGGGAAGGTGCCGACAGCACCAGAGTTATGGGTTTAATCCCAAAAAATCTAATTATCGGAGGAAGGTGAACACACACGCACAAGATTTACTTGTTCATTCACTTAATAAAAACCTAAAAATGCATAGAAATTCAGCACAAACCTAGAAGCCTGCTGTTCTACCAACCTGCATGCAAAATGCCCCCACCCATGCTAAACCTGCCTAAGGTATTCCACTCTATGGCCACTTTATTCTACGGGAAGGGACTGGCCATTAATCCTGACCAGGGGCTTACTCAAGCTGGTCCACTCAGTGTGGCTAATCCTTTACATGTCCAGGCTAAAATGACAAAAACACCCCTTCTCACTAACATCGGCTTCAAAGTGATTACAGGTTCAGTCTGTTAGCGTCTCAGTTTTCCCCAGAAAGGATCGGAGTCTGACAGCGATTAGTCCACAGTCCCGACTCCCTAGGCCCTCTACCATTCCCCCAATCTCTGCCCTTATTATTTAAATTTAGCAGACGCTTTTGTCCAAAGCGACGTACAAAGGAGAGAACAGTCAAGCTACGAGCAATAGAGACCTAGTGTAACAATAAATACTATTTTACATAAGAAATAGAAAAAAAGTGCAGGAATGTAACTGCTGTAAGTGTAAGTTAAGTACTAGTAGAAGTGCAAGTTAGGAAAGGGAGGTGCTCTCTGCCCTTCTCGCCCCGCCAGTAATCCAGCACGCTGTTGACTTCAATAAGCCACAGGTGTGCCACAAACCTGTGACCTGCAACAGTTCACCACTGGGGGGCGTGGGCAGCGCTCGCCTCACTACAATACTCAGGCAACAAACATACTGATGAAAATGTCTGTATTGTCCTGTAAATCGCTTTGTATAAAACTGTCTGCCTGTGTCAATGGATAAACATGTAAGGATAAAATATTTGGGGTCAAGTTGAGGATTGGAGCTAGGTCACGGTCAGGGTTAGTGACAGACACAAAACTATGTTTGAGATTTGTTGGATATGCACCTGAGAGCTTGATGTCTATTACATAATACACGCATAATAAAGTGTTGTCAAATGTTTTGGTACTGTAATCCATTTTTTTAGAATAGTTTTCTGCTAGTCACCTGAGGCGCTGGTGATGGTGAACGTCAGGGAGTCTCCTGTGACATAAACAAGCAGTGTCCGTACAGATGAGTCAACGCTGAAAGAGAACGTCTCCGAGGCTCCTGGGTCCCTGACGACCTGGAGAAGTGTTGCCTAGGAGCGACAAACAAGTTTATCTCAGACGATGAACACTGACTTGAGTTGATACATAAAACATGGGAAGATCCACATAGATTTGCATTTTGCAAACATGACTTAGTTAAAACCTCTCTATTATTGTGTTTTATTTCAAATGGCTTATCATGAAAACTATTACTATTAGTACTATAAATAGCAATGAAACAAAGTTTCAACCAGCCGTCAACTAACCCTAACTCTAAACCGCTAACCTGAATCACAGCCACACCCTATAGCCCTACATCTTTTTGTTAGCATCAACTTATTTGCTTCTCTTTGAATATGTGTGTGTGTGTGGGGGGAGGGGAGGGGGGGGGGGGTTGGTTGGGCAATTCTGTGATAGTTATAGAAAAGCTTTAAAGAAAATTCTGTCACAAAGTCGTGCATCTCTACCAGAGCTGGGCTGAGGGAGTCGGTGATGATGCTGGCTGCTTGGGGAAACTGCTGCTCTGTGATCTCCACGGCCTGCCCCCCAGAGACCAGCGCTAAGGACCTGTACAGGTCACCTGTCTGGGCACTGCTCAGATCCGTCAACAGAAAGTTCACCTACGTAGACAGGAAATACAAAAAATAATAAAAACAAAAGACTGATTGTTTGGGCTATGTGATAAATGTAGCTGACCAAAGCTGTCAGTCAGTCAGTCAGTCAGTCAGTCAGTCAGTGAGCTCACCACTGCCTTGGTGTTCTCAATGAGAGCAACCACAGTACTCTCCAGATGGGAGTCTCCAGGAGGACCAGCAGTGAAGACAAAGATCTCAGAGCTGGGTGGTGCTCTGGCAAGGCCTCGCTGACACAGAGAGGGAGAGAGAGAGATTGAATTATTTAATAAAGGTCCTTAAATAATAGAAAAAAATAGATTTTCCACCACCACATTGAATGGTCTCTCATGAAAAATGCTACACTGACTGACAAATCCAACAACCCCTTACACAATACCCCCCCCCCCGACGCCATGGGAAGGTTACCAGAAGTGCGGATAAGCTTTGTCTCGGTTCTAAGCTGTTCCCCGCTCCACTGACAGACAGCGCATTGATTTGAGATAGGAACTCATCTGAGTCTGTTGTCCTCATCAGTGGCCCAAAACCTGAGAATGAGGAAACAACACGGGCAAGAAATGTCATACCGATGTACCCGAGATCAAATGATACGTCTACACACACACATATAAGCTGTACTAAACAGTGTTGAGCAGGTGATTTAATCCACCAAATATCCAGTTGCCCCAAGGCACTATCTGCTAAGTCAGGCGTGAGGTATTCTTGTTGTATCCGATAAACTGTGAACGAGACATGGAGGAACGTGTCTAGCATAACTGAGCGTGTTTGTTAGCGTATCAGCATCTCACTGGTTTCATTGAAGGGGACGAGAATGTAGACGGATGGCCTGTTGGATGGGTTGCTGACGACCGAGGCGGCCAGGCGTTTCAGCTGCTCTAGGACGCTGGCCATGTTCGCCGTGGTGTCAATCACAAAGCAGAGAACCAGAGAGGAGGAGGAAGTGGAGGATCGAGAGATTCCCATGAAGCTAAAAAAAAAGAAAAGAAAAGAAAAGAGAAGAAAAGAAAAGAAAAGAAAACAAGTGAGAACATTCTTATATGCATTTGTCAAAGGAACCACAATATAATATCGACACATAGCCACATTGGAATAGATTCCCTGAAATGTCTAGTGTCACTAGATAGAGCATTCCATGTGTGCTTCTAAAGGTGCCATTTTGATTGTGTCAAGTCCCTATCCCTACATGCACTTAACCCTTAGTGCCTTGATATCCACACTCTACATCCTCTTGTTTACTGTATCTAAAATGGCCCCATATCCCCACAGCATGCTAGGGTCAGTCAGGCACAGTGTGTCTCTCATGGCCCACCGTAGGAAGTCGGCATCTCCGGCCGCTCCTCTGATGTCCTGCAGTAGCTGGCTGGTGGCGTCTATGGCCACCTGGGCTGCCAGTGCGTGCAGGCTGCCGTGCTCCGAGTCCACTTTGTCTTTGTTGATGCCGCCCCGCGGCTCCGTCTGCCTCGTCCGGTCCAGAGGCCCCCCGTGACTGCATTTCCCTGCAGTAACCAAAGAAACAGATAGATGATGGAGTGGGGGAAACGAAAAGAAGGGAGAGTAGAGAGGAAATGAAAACAGAGATGGAGACCAGGGGGGGGGGGGGGGATTGTAACAGTTTTGAGATCATCACCAGGTTACATGCAGGGCCACAGCCAGCAAAACCCCAAAGTGAATATTTGTTATCTTCTGCAGTGTGCTTTGGAAATATAGAGTTATACTGAGGGCTTATAGATGATTTGAATTTGAGCTTACCTAAACAATGTGGATTTTTTGTCCTTCGTGTGTGTGTGTTTGTGTGTGTGTGTGTGTGTGTGTGTGTGAGAGAGTGTGTATGTGTGTCCTGTATCTATTTAGTTAAAAAAAAAAAAAAAAATCCAGTATTTATCTGGCTCCATGAAAGACCTGAACCTGTGTGGGAGTACCTGCAGGTTTGGAGGACGAGGTCCCACTGAAATATCCGGAGGTGAGCTTCTGCTCCGCAATGACATTCTCCAGGATGTTGTTGTCACAGTTGTCACCCACACAGTTTCTGCATGTTGGTGTA
This sequence comes from Clupea harengus, assembly GCF_900700415.2. Taxonomy (NCBI): domain Eukaryota; kingdom Metazoa; phylum Chordata; class Actinopteri; order Clupeiformes; family Clupeidae; genus Clupea; species Clupea harengus. Next base: position 993,545 of record NC_045175.1, on the reverse strand, counting down.
CTACTGTCTGGTTAAAAAAAAAAAACACACACAATCAACAATTGACAACTCCTTTCTAGTCTCTTTGTCTGTGTTTACTATGCTTCGGTGAGACATTGGATTGGATCTCTCCTAAGCCATCTTCCACGGTCTTGCAAATGCGTGTGCACACCCTGGTTTAGTCGTGATCTGTATCTACCTGCGATGTTATCAAACTCGAGGTCTGCGCGGATAAGAGTGGAGTATGCAATCCTGTTTCCCAGTTCAATCCAGTTGCTGTGACTGTAGAAGTCCTAAAATATAGACACACAGAGGCGTGGATCAGCCTTCATTTATAAAGTTTTTAAAGGTTTAAATGAGCAAAACAAATTAAATAAATAATTATTTGATTATGCATCATGTGTACTTAGTGAAATGTTGAGTAACATTTCAAACCATGTGTACAAAATGCATAACTCCATAATAGAAGATTAATGAGTGTACTGATGTAACATGGTGTTTTAGGCCTGAGGGTTGTTTGCAGTGATTCACGGTGTGTTCTGAGTGGTGTGTAGTGTTTCACATGAGTGTAGTGGTGATTGGCACACTCTAAATGAGCACTGAGCACAAACCTTTTCTACCGCACGTGTGTAGCATGATCACTAATTAATCACAGGTGCCTAGCATTATGCCACTCCCCTCCTTAGGTGTTTCCCATCACAATGTTCCTATTTATACCCGTGTCCACAAGCTAATGACAGTATTGTCTGACGCTGTGTCCATGTATTAAGGTTGGTGATCGCGATATTCTTTGGTGTGGGCTCTATACTTTCTCTGGGTTTCATGTAATTGTAATTGAGTATTGTCTGACGCTGTGTGCATGTTTTAAGGTTGGACCAGATGATTGTTGCTTGAGGACTGCCGGCCATTGACCCTGTCCAAGCTGTGTCGTGTGTGGGCATGAGAAGCAGAGAACCAGAAGAGCGGCTGGCTTGGCCGTGTCCCGGGAGAACGAGAGAGACGCGCACGGCGCTGAAAACCATACGGACCTACCTGGACACCCCAGACAGACATTTTAACTTTGAGTGCTGGCACTACTTTTAGGAAGCGCATTTTAATGTTTTATATTTATTATCAATTCCCTGGAGTCGTTAAATAAATCTATTTTATTATAAAGAACGGTGTTGTGGTTTCTCTTGCACGCTCTCTGATCTTTGCGTCCGAGCCTCAACCTCCCTTTTAGGGTGTGTTACACTTATACAAAGTAGGGATTTACTATAGAGATCTTGTATATCAGTTCATAAAAAAATGTATATGTCAAGCTGTAGATGTCATGAGGAATACATTGTACATTATGGATATCACACATGATGCATTATGGATTAGCCTACTTGATTTCGTGAAGGGTAACGAGAATATAAATATTTCAAACACGTGTGTGGACATTATGACCATTACATATCATCACAGCCAACATGGATGTATAGCAGATCATATTACAAGTTAACAAAGCATCAATTTCAGACTAGTTTGACTAGTTCCTCTCGGAATACTCAAGATGACTGTCACCTGAAGCGTGTGCATGATCACCCCCACAGCCAGCTGTGCTGTCAGGAAGTTGCTCTGCTTTATGTTGGCTTTAGCGGCCGCCAAACCCCTGGTGATCAGACGCCGGCCCCGCACGAAGCTCTCGTCATCAAAGTGGTACTCCTCATCCAGGATGTGCTGTAAGTCGACAAAGGCATTCCGAAGACTAATGACCCTGATGGCCGACTGGAAGGCTTTCACAGAGTCTGTGAAAAGGCAAGCCTCCGACAGGCTTTGCACTGACAGTGAATCTTCCTGGAAACAAAAAATTGTGCATTTGCAACTTCAAAGAATAGAGAAGTAAATGTTTAAAAAAAAAAGGTTTTCAGACTGTAAAAGGTGCTTCCAATCACTTACTGTACAAGTAAAAAATACCTTTGGAAGTCACCTAACAATCTCTAACCAGCCATTTCTTTCAAATGATTCTCTCTCAGATGAACTCACTGAGTAAGACCGTAAGGAGGAATATAGGGCCGATTTAAACACTAAAACAAATCCCCTGAAAGGAGTGTGTGTGTGTCTGAATATTCCAAACGTATTGTTTGATCCTCTCTCACACTTTCCATCTCTCTCTTTCCATCTCTCTTTCCATCTCGCTATCATAAAAGGGGCTTTTGTGTTTCTGCCTCACCGCCAAAACAAAGTCAGTTCCTTCTTGCTCTGCTAGGGCTCTGCAGACATCAGCAGTGACGTTTAGTATGGCGGCTGTGGTGATGTGGTCATGGGTCATGGAATCGCTGGACCTTAACTCAAAGGCATAAAGAGTTCCTGTCAGGTTGAAGATGACGAGGGTGATGAAGAATGGGTGCGTGGGGAATCCCATCCTCAAGGTTAAAACGACAGGACCTGCGGGGAACAGGGGAATCTTTCATGTTTCGAAATAGGATAAACACTTGGTAACTGGAAGACTGGTGAAGAAGTAGCAATCTATTTTATGGCAATTACAACTCAGCTTGAACTGAAATTAGACTTGTTTCATGCTGTAAAAAAAAAAACAGACCAACATAGACAAACGAATAAGAAGACATCTACCTAAAACTATGCTTACAGTTCTAACAATTACAATATCACAAGACTCACAAATACTTTTCTTTTTGGCGAGATGGGACAGGAGAGATATAATGTATTATACCTTCACTAGAGGTAGTCCAAGCAATCCCTGGTGAAGTTGGTGCTGTTTGTGTGAGCTGCTGCAAATGTCACACACTAGACTCATTGTGAAGAGGGCGTGATATTTATATCAGGACAGTAATCTTAGAGCTCACTTTATCAGGAAATGTTGCTCATCTAGACAGATCACATTCTTATGATGTTGTGGATCATTTCCTCAACTTAATATGAAATCAAATCTGTTTAGGAGGATTCTGTGCTCAGAGTTTCTTTGAGTAGTAATCCCTTTATTGATGATCAGCAAAGGGAGGTTGTAGACAGAGAGTCTGATGTTACAAGGAAATATCAGAGTTATTATAGTTTTAACTCTCCCAATAGTTTACCTCCCATTTCTTTATGCTTCATTGAGCATGGGCTATCATTAAGGAACAGCGTCTCCTTGGCAACTTGCCAATATTATGTTGGGTTTCCTTTTCTTCCTTCTTCAGCAAATTATGACATGTGGGGCAGCTTTAAGGTTTATGGCCACCATTTTGTGTAATGCTTCTTCAAAGTTTTCTTGTTAATGCTCAAGCTTGCAAAATGGCTGAAAATAAATGCATGTAGAAATAACATCAAAATAACTATGTCATTGTTTTCTGCAAAATCATGCTTCACCAATGTAAAAAAAAACTGGGAAGACAGGTTATGGCAGGTGAACCATATCAGTAAGGCAATGGCAGAGCAGGGAAAACTAATTCATTTCCACTGCAATGCACACTTATTCATGCATCTTAATATTGTTTTCATAATTTACAGAATTTCCTTGACAATTGCATTTGCAATCATCTCTAATTCATTGCAAATGGTTTCCCTCCCATCATATATTATGACTCGCAGATGAATAAATATGAACAACAATTTAAGTCTGTGAGGCCTTGAGTGAACGATTGTCTGGTTGTGAAACCTGACTGGTTTGCCTACTGCCCTTTAGTAAAAGAGACAAGCTAAGGTATCAAGGTTAACCATCATTTCACCTACAATGGCATTACTTACTGATTGATGTGATAACACAAAATGTTAAGCAGTTTCCCCTCTTGCAGCCTGTGACCAGAGCTTGGAGTATGGTCTGTGCATACTGCATACTATATTAACAACCATATGAATGTGAGAATTTGACCAGATGTTTCAAAAATCTGTTTCAAATTGGCTGTCTTCTTAACTGATCTGAGAAATGATATGGTGCAATGAGATGGATGCATAAAGGAACATGGTAGCAATAAACTGATCTGAGAAATAATATAAAGGAACGTGGTAGCATTAGCAGACTTCTCTACTCTAGACACCCTCCATCTCTCTATCCACTGTGTGTTTTTCTGGCAGACCCATATTGTGAGAGAGAGGCTATGCCCTCATCCTGTCGGTTCAAACAGCCTCACTCACAGTCAAAGCTGCTTTTGGACCGGGGCCGCTGTGAGATCCCCCCCCTCTTCAAGACAACATGGGTGTAGCCTAACCATGTGTCAAACCCCCCCGCCCCCCCCAGCCCCTTCACCGAGGTGCCAGGCAGGGTGCGGGCATTGGTTCAAACTCTTCCTCGCCTCCCGGTGACGCCTGTATACCCTGTGCCAGCTCACGATGCCAAGTCAGAGGCTGCAATCGGGTGGCTTTTTTTTTTTTGAAGCGGGCTCGGCATCTTTCGCTTATCAGCCGCCACAGAAAAACCTGTGTGAGCTCTGCACTGCTCCCGGCGTGAAGAAGAAGAAGAAGAAGAAGCGCCCTAACTCAGAAAATGGCGGGCAGAGATGGCGCGTAATACGTCTCCGCCGCACTAAAATAGATTTGTTCTTAGCTTGATGCGGTCGGCAGATGAACTCTTACAGGCAAATGTAAAATCCATAGACTATTAAACGCAGCTCAGTGGGCTCTACTGTCACGCCACTGTGTTTGTGTTTCTCCTCTGGAGTGGCTTTATTTTGCCATTATTATTTTGTTTTTATTACGAAACGCCTCGCTCACATTTTATCTTGCCAAAAGCTCGTCTCACTCGCACAGGCACAGGCTAGAAGCTGGGATAAAATTCAGGCCCGGCTTTCCGAAGCCCCCAGCGCCTATTTTGCAAACACATCCATCGAGGGGCATAAACAAAGCAACGGGACCATGGATGGGTTTCAACAGACTCTTCCGCAGAGCGACAGCTCCCTCATCCAGCCCCCCTCTCCTATTAATTTGCACCGCAAGGAGCTGCAAGCAGACAAAAACAAGCAAGCAGCGGTAGGGGAGGGAGCGTTCATTACTGAAGCGGTGTTGGAAACGGCGTGTGCCAGGGCCTCAATCAGGGATGGAGCAGCGACTCTCCCCCGTGAAGTCACGCACTCCACAGGCGCACAGGCGCATTCCAGCACATTCCGTATGCGCACGCGGTGGAGGGGGATTCGGAGTAGAGAAGGCCGGTTATAATCAAGCCATCCATCTCATACCGTGGCGTATGAGCTATAGCTTTAAAAGAGAGAAAAAAGTTCACGACAATGGAGGGATGGGGGTGGAGGAGGTGGCGGGTTAGAGAGTGCCCAGAATACGGAGCAGCCTGAGGCCTACATGAAGAGCCATGTCGGGAGGCCCCTAGACTGAGCAGCATCTGGCTGATCTGAGTCCTGCCAGCCCCCAAGAGAAAAAGGGAAATCTCATTTTCGAATCCCGGAAATCTGCTTCCAGCGGAGTAGCGGGATGTAAAAAGAAAAAGCTCTAAACGAGATTTATTTATGAATTCTGGGTGAAATTGATGGCCGATGTGACATACTATGAGCAGCCGTATTTTGAGTCAAGTCAGGGCCTCTTTTGACAGTTTGGCATTTTGTTTTTGTACTGGTGGGAAAAAATAAAGCAAGGCTCAATGAATCTACAGCCAAAACTTTCGCTAGTTGGTTTTCAGTTGTGTGCCCAGGCCAGCTGTCCCAGCTTTAATTGGTGCTTTTCCTCAAGAACTGGAAAAAATAACTTTTCTTCACACCACCGTCTGTCAGAAATCGAGAAAACCTCATCTGCTTGGATGAAGCCAGAGCTGTATGTAATTAAGTGGCAGGGGAAGGAACTGATTACTTAAATTCCGGTGACGAGAGTGAAACCATTTTAGTAGGTTAGCAGTCAAAGACAGGGTTACAAAATGGCCTCCCCAAATAGCTGTATGCTAATTACTGGCATTTTCCTCTTAACAAAATACTTTATACCGCCTGAAATTCAATTCAATTCAATTCAATTCAACTTTATTTCGCCATGTATACAGATACTAGGAATTCTTTTTGGTATTCTCCATGCAGGTGTAGCAGGACAGGTTAAACCTGACGTCACTGCACCACCTGTTTACTTCTCCCCGTCCCTCTTAATTTACCGGTAATTAAGTGACCCTATAAATTAACAACAAGACACAATCTGGGCATGCGTCATTTCATACCTGTTGCGTTAAGCTCAAGTCCATCTGTTCGTCGTGTGTTCAAGCCTGTTTGGTTTGGGTTGTCGTTGAGAGCTATTACTCCGTCTCCTGTTCACTCAAACGGATTACACGTTCGCTGCGTGCCACAAACAGGTATGTTTGGGTCCTTGCTCTGCTTGAACGGTTGCTGTGTTTTAGCTAGCTACTCACCCATACGTTTTATACTTTGTATTTAGCTAGCGGACACAGAGTAGCTGCTGCCTGTTTCCTCCTGCGTCTCATGCCCGTGGATGCCTGGTAGGCTACCTTGCTGCCTCTGTTTTTAAATGTATTACTAGCGTTGTGTGGCGGTAACGTTCTCCAATCTCTCCCGTAGGAATTGGCCTGGGTGGGTTGACGCCGCTGCTGTTTTGCTTTTAGTGATTTTGTATCGTTTGATGTTCGTCTTCCTTCACGTCTCACCCCCCTTCCAGGCAGCTGCTGTCTGAAAGAGCTGCTCCTGCGTGTGTGTGTTTGCGTGTGTGTTAATGGTTTCGTATTTCTTTTCTGTTTATTTGTAGCCATCTTTAGGTGGCTACTTTTGGTTTGGTTCTGTTTGTTTTGTATTCAATGTGTTGTTGTCTGTACTGGGTGCCGCAGGACTAGGTAGTCCATCATTCCCCACCGTAGTGGTGGTAACATCTCCCGTGTGTGATTCAAACTCATTTTTGGTGTGTGTGGATTCACCTTTTTGTGTGCATTTGGTGTGAGCAGTGCACGGTTGCTGTGTCCTGGAGATAATACCCCATTACCCTCGTAATACACCTGCCTGACTTGGTAAGCCTCAGTCCTGTTTGTGTTCATTTGGTTGTTGTGTTGTCCCTTGTCTGTCCTACTGTTCCCTGTTCGTGTGTTTTTGTATTTTACCTGGTTGCAATTAAATAAAACATATTTATTTATGGACACATCTCACGCTTCCTCAGTTTCACGAACCTGTGTGCCCCTAGTGGGCTAGTTTCATCCACCCAACTATTTCCCTGGGCGCAACTCCTAGGGTGGCGTAGTCGTGCTCTTTATATTCCTAGCTCCACTCCATTGTGTTATGCCACACAAGCTATAGTATCACAAATGGAACAACAAGACAACACAGAACAACAATACAAGGACAGATACCAGTACCAGTATGAGCAAAATAATAAATAAGAATGGAGGTAGTGCAACAATAATAATGTTAAATAAAGTGCGATAAAGTTCGTGTGTGAGAGCTATTTAGGAGGGCTATTGCTTGGGGGGAAAAAATGTTGAGGTGACGTGATGTTTTGGTCATGATGGCCCTGTATCGCTGTCCAGAGGGGAGACGGTTAAAATTTGCAACAAACTAGGAGAAAACAATCTACAAGTTGAAAAACCGAGACAAGAGACTGGCCTGATGGACAATGTTCTTTTCCAGACCCCTAATGAGAAGAGCTCTTATCGACTTCTGATTTGTTGAACAGTCTGCCTCAACAAATCAACACTCCTGCATTCAGGGCCAAGAGCCTTGAACTGTGAGCAGTTAACCTGTTTCATAAACCTTAACGGGAGGTGATTATCATTTCCCCTGTTTTCGTAAATCCTCTTTCGGTTCCCTGAGGACAGCGCAAAAGTGATGACTATGGGAGCTGTGGAGTGAGGAGTGTGTCTTTTTTTTTTTAATACGTTACTTGCTGGGGGAAAATGAAACGGTCTATGTTCGCTATCTGCACCTTCTGAAAATATGGAAAGGGTTTGCAGGGTTCCTCAGTGATGAAGTGACTGTAATATGCTTCAGCGCATTTATGGCTTCAGATCAGAATGAAGGTGGCGGGGAGAGTGGGGGACTCATCCTTTGTAAGCGGTTGAAGCTGAAGGGCTGCCCTGCTGAAGCAATCACATCACATCACCCACTGGGAGGAAAAACAAAAAAGGGCGCCTCCATAAACTCACACAGTGCCCTTGAATAGCCTGCTGCTGCCGCTCCCCAATCTTCGCATTCAGTCATCTGGTCCTAAGCCTTTTTTCTAGGCCATTAATACAGTATGTCCTAAAGTGAGCAGAGGCAACTTTGCTATCAATTTCGCTATCCTATTAACCCATTATGACCTAACACACCCTTCTAAAAAGTATTCTTAAACCTAAGGCATTGTTTGAAAACTTCCTAAACCTTTTCTGAAAAACTTGACAGATAGAAACATGAAATACAAACCACTTGAGAGCTTAAACATTAGGCTTTAACTGGCTCTAACGGTTATTGCTTTTGCCTTTATTAAAAACATGCACTGCAAGAACATTGTGGCAGTGTGTGAAAGTGTGAAACACAAAGAGGCACTTTAAAAAAGAAAAAGGCACCATCTTCTGTGAGTGAAGATGTTGATGGATGTGCTTGCCAAACACTTGATGTATACAGCCATGTTGCACTGTCTGCGGCCATAGACTGCGGCAGTGACATAGGCATCAGTCCCACTTCCTGATACCACACTGCCTGCAGATCGTTCTCTTCAGAGAGTTTCTCAGGTTGGGGGGGTACTGACGGAAGGCGAGTGGTACCTTCAATTTTAACATGCTCTCATCTATCGTCAAGCCCTTCATCCCAGAGTGACTGAAATTGAGGTTGTTGAGAAATCATCTTAGTTTCCACAGCTTGTCAGAGCGAACCACATCATGTGCTTGGTTATCTTGTAGGTGAAGATACCTGAAAATGTACATAGGTATTTGAACAGGAAAGTATAGGAGTTCCTTTTTAGTTACCATAACTTATTAAAATGATCACCTCCAGATCAATGTAAATCTGTCCCTTAACATGAATTTGGAGGAAGTATGAGAGAGCCACTTCTTTTGCTGAAAAACACCCCTGGTGGCATACAGCCCGAACTTTTTCATTTCTTTCCCCATAATAGGTGTTAATTTCTTTCCCCATAATAATGTCGACAGGAGTTTCAGTCCTGCTTTGCTCAGCATATGAATTTGTCTCTGTCGCAAACACAACTCCTTTGTGCAGATTTTGGCATTGCACCGCCAGGCAAGTCAACTCACGTTTTCCAGTTGACAGAGATCATTTCGAAACTGTTAATGACTTAAGAACATATTAATCAAGTGCCTTGTATTAATAATTATCTTGTATGAATCATGTGCTTATGTAAGCAGTAACATGGCTTTTCTGTGTGTGTGTAACTTAGATTATTAGGTGCCACTTACTTTGCATGTGTAAGAGCATGTTTGAACCAGAGGTGATAAGTCAAGCTGACATATTTACAGGACAGAAAGCATAGTAAGATATCCTCGGACGTCAGAGACCCACCACGTGGTTATCCCTGCTGTTGGCGACAGAGAACTCTAACTTCTATCTATATAAACCCTGTGTGATGTTTTTATTATTGCTTCTTTCTCGTCTGCTGCAGTCTGGGAGTAAGCCCGGGCTCCCTCTCATCCTCCTCCTCAAACATGTCTCTCATCCTCCATCCTCCTCCTCAAACATGTCTCTCATCCACTGAGCCTTGGCTGGCAGGTCAGCAGACATCATATGATCATCTTCTAATTCATGGTTGTTCTCATCCTCAAAGTAACTGCTGTACTCTGTATCCACGTCCCCTTAGCCACTGTCACTATCGGAAGAGCAACTTTGGAAACTGTTTTTGTGGTCCACACAGGGGAACATTTCTCATAATGCATTTCGCCTTCCGCACGAGTATGTCATCGAATAATGATGCACTTCATCGGTCACGATATCGGAAAACATCTTCTAAAACGTGCTCACGTCGCATCAAACTCTAAGGGAGGTCTTGAGTGATGTGTATTGTGTATGTTTATTGTTTGCACCAACGTACCACAACAAATTCCTGGTAGGTGAAAACCTACTTGGCAGTAAAAAACCTTTCTGATTCAGATTCTGATGAGTTAACACAGACGGTGCTGAAAGACCAGCAGGGAGATCCACCAACATCAAGGTCACAAAGTTTCACACCGCAGATAGCATCTGTTACCACTTCCTCTCAGTCCTTGGAAGTGACTCAAAACTGCCCAGCACTGTGCTCCCTGGTGGGTTAACTTCCTCAACCGTGAGATGACCGTATGACAGATCGGAACGGCGCATCACAAGAAACATTAAGAGCCTTCGCAGTACTAGATTAAGGACAAAACAAAGCTTGCAGATCTTGCACTAATAAACAAGGACATATCAAAGCTTGCGAAAGAAGAAGACAAACCTGAAAATCCTTACACTTGTAAGAATCAGAACCTCTTAAGCGTTAACCAACTACCATTCATGTTACTAAAAATCATAACACTGATAATTATTAGTGAATAAGGGTCCACAACATATAGAATATCATTTCTTATTTTTTAATTAAAAGCATGTACAACACAAAACTTTTTTCGCCAATGTTAAATAGCTCTTTTTAACAAACATATAATGACTACTTCTTAATCCAAAAAGAGTCCATGCTGTAAAACCTAAAAAAGGGGAAATGATTATCAAAGGATCCTGCTTTTTGGCTTCCCATAATAAAAACCCATCATTAAAAAATAAAACTTGCAAAATCCAACCAATTTATGCAACATACAAGTCTGGCAAATCCTGAGGACCATAGTGATAATATAACAAAAAAGAAACCTCGTAAGAACTTTTTCCACCTCTTGGACGTTTACTTGGTGCAATCCATTACCCCCCCAAGCTTGTTCAGCTTATAAAGCTGGTTCCCTAGGTTCAAGTGGATGACACAAAAACATTTCTGGAATAATGCTATCCGAATTTTGAGCTAATCAGATACCTTGGGATGAACACGCAACCTTCAAATACTGCCATCCTTAATCGGCTTCCTTCATCCTTAATCCTTTTTCTTCAATTCTGTAAAGCTTTCTTCATTTCACTTTCTAGATCCACCAACAGCCCATCAATGTAGTACATCCACACGGGAAGCTCAAGAGTGGATACATCTCTGTGAAGATCTCGGCCTGTCAATGGAAACTGACAACACTGAAGTCAAACCCACTAAAGTATTCATCAAAGCCTGTGAACTATATAAAGCCATTGAAACCATCAAGACATTCAGGTCAGCTTCACACCTAGGTTGGGGGGGGGGGGGGGGGGGGGATTCATAGTCCCAGTTGTCTGCCCTACCACAAATACCTAAAAAATGCCTCATAAAATGTATTTAATGCTAATTCTAAAACAAAAGGAAAGCAAAAAACATCACTTCCACAAACTTAGATTGTATTCCCTGTATTAAAGTCCCCTGCCGTGCAGGAGGAAGAATTGCCCGAACCTAGAAAATCTCCTTACCCTCGCTTTTTGTCTTTTGGGATTTAGACCCAGGAGTACGGAGGAGAAACTGAATTGTTGCAAGAAAAATGGGCACGCTGGGCACAATATGACTCGTCTTGGCAACGGAGCAGACCTGCATAAGTCACAAACACACCGCTGAACCAGCTTCCGACTTCCGAAAGCCATCATTCAAAGACCTATGGCATGTTTATTCTAAACACTCAACTGAATATTGACCCACGGATGGCTGTAACTGGACAATGATGACTGGTTTGAGTCTTATGAGTAGCAGTAGGATTTCTTTTTCTTTTTTTTTCAAACTGAAACTTTAAATCTTTCCATCAAGACATACAATAGGCACACCTGTCCATTTTCCATTAAAAGGAAATTGTCTGCTCAAATCTAGGGACCAGATGTTTAGATACTTCGCTTCAAAAAAATTTTAAAATCTTTGCAGGACTAAATAAATCTAGTAAAATCAATATCCAGTTCCAAACAGAGAAGTGGAGAACATTGAAATGTATGAATGGATCATCTACCAACTAATGCCTTCAGACCACTGACAGTAACCTCAATGGTGTGGACTTTAAAAGTTGAGGCCAAATTGTATAGTTTCAGACGTGTCTTATAAAAGCAGTTCTCAGTCAATCTGCAAACATCCTATATATTTGCTACATAATTGTTTGTGCTGGGGTTAGAACAACAAAACAAACAACAACAAAAACAAGAACAGGAGTCTAACGAGGCTTGTTCTGAACTGAATTTCCTCCATGGGGATGAAACAGTACATGGTAAGAGGCTACACATCTCCAACTCTCCAGAGAGATTCTCTCCATCTCCACAGCAGACAGACTCTAGGCACAGGCTAGTTCTCGCAGACAAGACATGACCAACATACCAAAAATTTAAAAACAAAACCTCTCTTTTTTCTGTTCCATATCGACAGGAACTGCTGGCAAAATTGAACTGTGAAAAATAAATGAGCCCAACGCAAACACGGATTTAGCTGGGGGCTTGCTAATTGGGTCCGTGGGGAAATCGGCACATGCTGGAGAACAATATACAACTACAAACAGAGGAGAGTGGCTTGTTGTTAAATACGGTGGTTATGGGAAGGTGAAATTATTTGAGAGTGGTAACAAATTTAAAAACATAAAGAAAAGAAAAATACTGCAAGGGAACAGTCCTGTACAAAATCGCTCTGCCTAAACGCCAAAAAAAAAAAAATGAAAAGATGAAGTGTCCAGGGTGCAAGAAATAAGACAGCAGGGGGGGGCCTGGTTGGAGGAGGGATGGTGAGAAACAGAGGAGATGTCAGTCGGGCTGTTTAGCTGCTTCCTGCTGCTCCTGCAGCAGGGGGCGCCACCAACAAGCTGGTCAGGCCTTTGCCTCTGTGCCTCTGGCCACCTCGCCGCCGCCCGCCGCCACCCTGCTTTGGCTGCAGGGAAGGAGAGAGACAGAGAGAAGGACAGAGAGAGAGAGAGAGAGGGGGAGAAAGCGAGAGAGAGAGAGAGGGGGGGGAGAAAGCGAGAAAGAGAAAGAGAGAGAGAGAGAGAGAGAGAGAGGGTTAGAGGGAGAAACAGACAAATGTATAGATGATCCCTGGTGAGCCCCGCATTGATCTCTGCTCCCCATGCACTCGCTCTGAAGCTGGAATGGATTCTCATCCCGTGTCTTTTAAGCCACACTTGAGACGGCGTAATGCAATTGGAGAGCAGTCAGGAGCGCGTGGCCTTGGCACAGCAGACGGGACGTGACCCGACCCCGTCACCCCTCGCTGGCGCCATTAGTCATGCTCGGGGGGCCTCTCCAATGGTTGCACTCACACCTTTGCTACACCAAGACAGTTCTCAGTCCTTACAGTAATGAGAAAGAGAGAACTCTTACAGCAGGCAGCATCGGGAGAAAACACTTGGTTAAGGTCACATGACGACACATACAATCAACAGCGAGAGAGAGAGAGAGAGAGAGAGAGAGAGAGAGAGAGAGAGAGAGAAATCTACCCATCAGAAGCCCAGCAGGAAGCCAATCCTCTGAATATTTTGATGAAACGCTGCCACTGCTCATCTCATTCAGTGATCACACCAGCCCTGGGACCCCTCCCTCTCCCTCTCTCCCTCTCCCTCTCTCCCTCTCCCTCTCTCCCTCTCCCTCCTTCCCCCTCTCTGTCTCTCTCTCCCTCTCTCTTTCTCCCCCTCCCTCCCTCAGTGGTGACGCATTGCCAGGGCTGAGGATCAGACGTTTTGCCCAAACTAGCTGACCCAAAAACAACATTTAGCCAGTCGGCCAGACTTCTTTATTTAAGGCCATGCACCGCTGGTGACCGGGTCCAATGTAAACTGATTGGCCTTTGACAATTATGACTATTTCATGAATCATTTTATCTTATTTTATTTATTTCAGAGAAAGCCTATTTAAATTCCTTGTTAGCGAGGTTTCTAGGACTGGTCCAAATGAACGTTTGCCTAAAAATGAAATTCTTAATTAAGTACTCATGCTCAAGTCATGCTTAAGTCAAGTCAACTCTTATAGCTTTATAACACGATGGAAGTGAATGGTAACCAATTCCTTACCATGACTGACAATCTGCTGGATAATTCGGGCAATACTGACAAACCAATCTTACAGATTGTGATGACTTACGACTGACTGGATCAAACTAGGTCTAATGTGCTGTCATGTAAATGTGAAGTTTAAGTTCAAACTGAAAACCCAACCCATGGAAAAAGGTTGCAGATCCCTCCTACACACATTTCAATGTTAGATTAAGGGTCTACCAAAACTACCACGTTTGGTTACAAGTTTCCTCATGCTGGGAATTATGGTTACAAGGTGAGTTTAGACCGTTCAAAACATCACAGATGTTGTCTTTAGTGAGGGCAACACGCCGGGCATCCATCTTGTTATTCTGCAGGGGAATCACTCTTTACCTTGTTCTCTTTGTTGCCGTCTCTACTTTGCAAATCCTCCTCTCCTAGCGGCTAACGTGACAAGCAGTACAAACAGGGGAGAAGGGGAACAGGAGGAAGGAGGGGAGCAGAAGGAGGGAATGGACCAATCACAGAACAGAATGGACCAATGACAGAACAGAATGGACCAATGACAGAACAGAATGGATGGGATTTAGGGACATGTGGAAAGGCGACAGGGGAAAAAGAAATGTTGGTGAAAAGGGCGAGAACGAAGACGACACAAACAGTAGACACAAAAGATGGAGTGACGGGAGATAGAAACAACAGTGAACAGATTGATATAACAGGTTCATATAAAGAGATTAGAAGGAAGAAATACAGAGACATACATGCATTGCACAGATCTAAAGTACAGCTCCAGAGGGAGAACTGTGCCCTTAAAAAGCATCGTTTTTTTAAAGTGTACTTTTTGTTTGCCTTTGTTACTTGATGATTCACAGTCACCACATCCATTCAGAAATCTCCTGAAGGGTGCAGACACAGTATCCCATAAATACTATATGAGAATACTACATTTGAAAATGATCAGGCTAGTTGTGTCCAATAAATGCACACTGTCTACACATATAGTCTGTGACCATGTAAGTTGATTTGGGTACCTGTGTATTTCAAATACGCCCATGATGTCTTCGTATTTACTTATTTCCTGCCCTCCACCTAGCTTTGTCCTGACTTCCTGGTTTGTTTGTTGCCGTTGCTATTGTTGTTACCTGTTGCTGTGCTGAGCTTTGGCCGTCCTCTAGTAACCCCGCTTCCTCGTTTGACACTGTCGTTCCGTCTTCGCGCAGGAACGTCTTCTTGCTGGACTGCATTTTCAATAGCTGGGGCTTGGAGTGGGACGTCATGTTATTTGCCGACTGAAGCAACTGGAGAAAACATCAACAAAAATAAACAAACAAACAAACAAAAAAGTAGAGGACTGAAAAGAGAGCCCGAGAGCGTCAAAAAATAAACACAGCAGATGTTTTTTTTTATCACCATAACCCCTTTCAAGATTTGCCACAGTAATCTCTACACTACACTCTACACACTCTACACAAAAAACTGCTTTGTGGCCATGACATTCTATGTAAGATGATATTGTTAAACAGTACTAGGAAACATTATTCCACAAAAACTACATTAACATATCACTATAGTCAACTATGTCTTTGGCTAAGCAAACTTTTATGCTTGATGCGTATGTTTTTGTGGACATCAAGTAACTAGCCGCCCATAGCGACAGATGCACAACCTCATCCTCCTATCCTGGCCCATCCAGGGCCATGAGTGCCTTCCCCCTCTCCTCTGGCAGCCTAGAGAGCCCTGACTGACCTTGGAGATGGTGCCCACGGCCTTGGTGCGGCCCTCCCTGAAGACCAGCCTCTGCTCCACGTGCAGGTACTCCGGGGTCTTGATGAAGCGGAAGTGGACCAGGGCCTTGTCCCCGGTGCGCAGGCAGTCTCTGTTCATGGTCAGGATGGTGGCCGTCTGCCTGATGCTGCCACAGTGAACTGGAGCGGAGACAGGCCAGGGGGGCGTTTGTTATTGGTCATTATTTTTTTTTCCTGTTCGCTGTCAAAAGTGATTTCAAATTCTAACGTTTAAATATCTCTTTTTCTATGTGATTGCGTCTACTGTAAAGCACTTTGTGCAAAATGCTGAAAAAAAAAAGGTGCTATGCAAGTTCTTATTATTTGCACTTAAAACACATTTCACACATTTCACACACTTAAGCCTGTTGCTGTTTAGCGACGAGAGGAAGGGAAAGTCTGCAGCCAGACTCATTTAGATTACAGTCTGTTTCTCAGCCATCCTGCAGGGGTGGGCAAGTCTCATCAGTGATGGGGCAGATTTCTTAGCCTAGCAACAGCAGCAGCAGCAACCAGACTAACATCTAAAGGTCTAAAAAGTCAAGGGTGGGTTACATATGCTCCTGTTAGGCTGTATAAAAAAAACTGAACCTACACCAAGCCTCAGTGGAGAATACTTACTAAGCTTCTGTGTTTTTCTATGTTTAGTCCTATACATGTACATAAAGCACCTTCGCCTTTTTTGAACGTTTTAAATCAGTTTCTCCACCTCGTGTGTAAATAAACTGTGTTCCCGTTCACAGGGGTTTGTGTCACCCACCCATGGCCTGGTAGCGGGGCGAGATGGTGGTGGGGTGGTGCAGCACCAGGATCTCGGCCTCAAACTCCCAGCATGCCAGCGGGCTGAGGCGGGGCGACACCATGACCATGCCCTTGCGGATGGACGAGCGCTTGATCTTCTTGAGGGCGAAGGAGGCCGTCTGGCCGCCGCGCACCTCCTTGACGGGCATGCGCTTGCGGTGGATGGACTTGACGGCGATGGGGATGAAGGAGCCGAGGGGGTCGGGCCCCAGCAGCAGTGTGTCGTTGAGCCGGATGAGCCCGCGTAACGTAGTGCCCGACACCACTGTGCCCACACCCTGAGGGGAGAGACACACACACACACACACACACACGCACACGCACACACACACACGCACACACAGACACGCACGCACAGACACACACCACACACACACACACACGCACGCACGCACGCACGCACACACACACACACACCAACCACACACACACACAGACGCACACACACACACCACACACACATACACACACACACACACACACACACACACACACACAGATTCTATGAGTGACCAAAGTCACACCGTGTAGAGGTATAGAGAAACACACAGAGATAGATTCTAACTCTAGTCTTCACTGTGCCCACACCCAGAAGACACACACACAGAACAAGCAGGAGCTATGAGCGACAAAAAGAAGTAACGCCCCGTGGGAGACAATTAACTCAAGAGGACAGTCAACAGATGGACGATTTCTCCTGGACTGAGAAATGTACACAATTATACAACAGGACGAGACCCATGTCAAATAGGAGGGCTGAGACATTTATCCTCACTGTGAAAACAGTGAGTGAGATTCAGCGTGTCTGAAAAAAGGCTGCAGATATATTCTACACCCAGAGATGCTGAATCAGAGCATAGTGGTGTGTGTGTGTGTGTGTGTGTGTGTGTGTGTGTGTGTGTGTGTGTGTGTGTGTGTGTGTGTGTGTGTGTGTGTGTTGGTGTTTTCAGCGTCTCTCACCGGTACTGAGTAGGTATCATCGATCTGGAACTCGGCCGGCTCGTCGTCCCGGAACGTCGTTCTGGACGACAGTAGGTTGAGGAACATCTTGAGCAGCTCCATGTTCTCTCCGGTCACGTTGGAGATCTGGAATATGGGGCACATCCTGCCAGCACATGGAGACACACACACACACACACACACACACACACACACACACACACACACACACACACACACACACAGGTCCTCACGATAAGTCGGACTGCTTCCAATTCCAGAAACATCCAAGTTTAACACCACTAAATCCATTTTCATACTGTATATATATATAAAGATTGGCATTTCAGCCCGCAAAGGTCACAACTTCACGTTTTCCAGCACGGGGGATTGATTACTTTCCACTGGCTAAATGAAATATGTTCATAATACAGCATGATTGCATGTCTCTTCCCAAACATTTCTCTTCAATTAGGCATTCAGGTATGCAGCTGGTTTGGCTGCTATTACCTCTAAAAAGGCGCCCATTATGCTGTCTCGCGTTCCCGCATCTTCAGCGCTCAACATTTCACCCTTCCTCTCCCTAATTTGAGCTCGGAAGAGTCTGGTAGTTGTGTCCTTTCACTAGTCACTTTATGCCCTCTTATGTCACACCACTATAAAATATAGGGTCAAATTCAATATGAACTATATAATATTTGACACATTTCGCCCCCCCAACCCCCACCCCCACCCCCTTTCCCTACGTGCCCCTGTTGCATTTTAAAGAAATTATCTTAGTTTCCAATCTGCGAAAAGAAAGTGTTTGGCTGTGAATCCTCATCTCGACCCGAATTAAAGGGAGCAGAAAAGAAAAGGCACTGATTGTATATTCTTGAGGAAGCCTGTCTGGAGAGCTCTGGCGTGTTAAGCTGTAATTAACTGGGCCAGCCCAAACCAAGCCAAGCCAAACCAACGCCCCCCCACCCCCACCAAAAAAAGCGAGTGATCATTCACTGAAGACCACTGGCCGGTGCAGAAACCCCCCTCAACAGAGCTAGCTGCTTGTCCTGCTGATCCGAGGAACTTTTCATTTATTCTTTAGTCATCTCTACACACAAGTTTACACAAGTGACCTGCCTTCAACTGTCCCCAACAAAACGAAAAAGCTTCCTTTGTTTAACAAAAACAGGCTTGACAGTACAACATTACCAGCCCTTGTCCACTCATTTCCAAGTCACTGTTAACACCACCTCAAGATTAACTCTATAATATGGTTAGTTGTTAACATCAAGATCGTGTGTGTGAAATGGTTACAGTATACGTAGTCGTATCGGGACAGCCGTACCTCTCCGAGCTGAAGTTGGAGGCGGTGACTATAACGTCATCTTTGTTCTGCACCAACACAGGGATTTTCCGGCAGCCCGGAGACTTGAGTAACCTCTGCAGCAATTTCAGGGTTTCTAAAAAAAGAAATGCACACAAAACAAGACATTACACACACACACACACTTGTTTCCTGCGCACTGCGAGTGATTTATCTTATCCTGGCAAAAGACTCAAAAGGCTGTGGTTGTCAATCGTAATGAGGTATTTGATCTGCAAATAACTGCCGCGCGTCCGTAAGCTCTCACCTTGTAAAATATTGGCGGGGCACATGTCTATTTTCGTGACCACAACAAACACAGGGACATTTAATGCCAAAGCCAGGCCCAGATGCTCTTTCGTCATTCCCACAATTCCTGCATTACTGCCAACCTAGAGAGGGAAAGTGGGGGAGAGAGAGTGAGAGAGAGAGAGAGAGAGAGAGGAAGGGTGGGTGTACATTAATAAAGAGAAAGGAAGATAGCATTCTTCAAAATGAAGTGGTGAGCAAGTAGAAGCCAAGACATAATGGCAACTAAAAGATCCTACACATCCTGAATGAAAGCATGTCCCGATAAAAAAATACTTTTTGTGCGTTCTCAAACCATACAAGGTGGGAGACAGAAGAGCAGAAGCTAACTTAAGTCATCGTGTTTAAAAACTACTGTATGGACCACCAACCCCTCCATTCAAACTTCTACAGTGAAATTGAGTATAGTGACGCCTTATCACTAATCTTAAGAAACAAACTGTACATTTCTATCAACTAATCTGCCTCCTCTCTTTTACCCCCTGACTTTCTTCCCTTTTCTCCCCCTGCTTTACTCTCTTCCTCTCCTTCTTTCTCCCTTTATTCCTACCTCCTCTATCTCTGTTCACCTCCCTCACTTTCTCCCCCTCTCTTTCTCTCTCTCTCTCTCTCTCTCTCTCTCTCTCTCTCTCTCTCTCTCTCCCTCATCTCATCTCATCTCATCTCACCATGAGCATACAGAAGTCTGGCAGGTGTCCGGTCATGCCAAACACGGTGGTCTTCAGGTACTTCTCGTGGCCCGCCAGGTCGATGAAGGTGATGACCTTGGAGGAGCGCTCGCAGATCTTGGTCCAGTCCAGGCTGCCGCCGTGGCTGTCTGGTTTGTTTACCACCTGCGGAGAGACGGAGAGGGGGGGGGGGGGGGGATGGGGGCAGACAAAGGCAGCACTTCTGAGACCCGTGACTTTAATAGCGTGACGCAAGTGCTGCTCAGACGGGATCGATCGCACAAAGGTACGCCAGGAGGACACATCTACACAACAGGCATTAATCCAGCCGATAGAATGATCTAGAATGATTTCATTCAGAACCACTAAAACAGTGAAGACACGCATTCCAGCAGAACTTGAATTACACTTTCGCAAATCATCTCAAAGATCAGTATTTAGTAAGAATCAACAACTCATGCAATCACACCTTTAAATGACGTCTACATTCAGTCATTCAGCTGAGCCAGCTCTCAAACTACACAGGCACGGGAAGGTGGCATAATATATAGCCTAGTTATTTGTCAGACTCATTTATTCATTTATGCATCTCATTCAAAGCAATTCAACCAATAACTCCAACAGACTGACCCCCTGAAGCTGGCAATGCATAATAAAACATCTGCCCAATGCACTACATCTGATCCATCAAGCTTACAAGACTGATGTCCATCTGTGCAGATTGTCAAAACTGCAGCACTTTTCTGATAAAGCATTTGACCTGTGGCTGACTCTGACGTCTGACTCCACATCCCTCGGGTTTTAACCGACCATTTACATGGTCATTTGACACGTGTCTATCAAACATGATTTAAATAAGGGCATGTACTGCATGGCGAGTGGTTCAGTGCAATGTCACTTCATTCGGGCACTGTGAACACAGAGAATCGTGCGGGTTTATGCTTTGTTGACTAATGGTGTCGCTTTCCATCCAGGACCTCTTAGCTGACATTATTCAATTAATTAGTGAACATGAACAAACCATTCATTTCAGATTTAACTCAAAATAATTGATAATGATAGCTGTACTTAATGCTCTACTGGTTTTAAACTGCTGTAATTAATTCAATTTCATGATGCTAGAATATAATAGCATCATTTTCTTGAATAGCTTGCAGTACCATTTATGAAGAAATGTTACCAAAAACACTTAAGCTACAATATGCCTACAACATTTCTCCCCACCACAGTGATAAGAGTCTTTATTTCAGCATTTTGGCTGACACATTGGCTTTCCGTCCTTTAGTTCCTTGTGTCTGTTGGCCCCTTCCCAGCAATGCTGAACTCAAACCTCCACTGCTGCTAAACGATGAAAACATGAATCTGTATACTATGGTACTGCAAAATACCCTCAGAAAATAATCACAGAGTCATATTCACTGCCAAGAACAGCGTCTGATTGCAACGCTGCCAAATTTGGGCCAGTATTACAATAAAATAGACTGGGGAAGCAATCCATCAACAGGTCATTCCGATAGCCTACCGGCTTCAAGGCACATTTGAAATTGAACCAAAACAAGAACCTTGTGTTGGAAGCATTCAGCCATCTGAGACACGATGGGGCCCTGGTCAGGCTGGAGAGATGCCCACCTGTCCCAGAGATGCCCACCTGCCCCAGAGATGCCCACCTGTCCCAAAAGACGCCCACCTGTCCCAGAGATGCCCACCTGTCCCAAAAGACGCCCACCTGTCCCAGAGATGCCCACCTGTCCCAGAGATGCCCACCTGTCCCAAAAGACGCCCACCTGCCCCAGAGATGCCCACCTGTCCCAAAAGACGCCCACCTGTCCCAGAGATGCCCACCTGTCCCAGAGATGCCCACCTGTCCCAAAAGACGCCCACCTGCCCCAGAGATGCCCACCTGTCCATGCTGGTCGAAGCCCAGGATGTCGTTGCCCACGCTGCTCGTGCGGCCACTCTCCATCTCGTGCTTGTGGCGGAAGAGCTTCTGGCGGGCGAAGCCGCGGCCGTTGTCCAGCTCGCCGTGGGTGAGCACGCCCAGTAACGTGCTCTTCCCGGCGTCTACGTTCCCCACCACCGCCACCCTGGGAGGGCAGAGAGAGTTCGGAATCAGTACCAATTCATTTCATTTCTCCCTCTTCGTTTCGGACAGAGCATAGGGGCCTTCACTTTGAGCATCCATCTCTCTCTATCCTGGGCTGTCTGCTTCACCTCTCCCCAGGATAGACCAATGGTCTCAAGTTCTGACTGTAGCTTGCATTCTCCAATCAGTACAAAAGGAGGACAGTAATCAGGATCTGCTCTGGCCAGACAAGGCCATCATTGGTTTACACCAGAATTCCCATTGTGCTACTCATACACGAGCCACTACAGACTCAGCAGTCAAGTACACTGTGATGTGGACTCTACAGGTAGTCTGGCACATTCATCTATACCTGTGATTCTATACCACCCCTGAGTCTTTACGAGGATGATTCTATACCACCCCTCAGTCTTTACGAGGATAATTCTGTACCACCCCTCAGTCTTTACGAGGATGATTTTGCTGTCTAGATGGTTTCCTACTACCACATATACTACTTACGTACGGTCTTGATGGATACGCAATGACAAGTCTGATTTTAGAATGCCAGTAAATCAGGAGACTGATACACAGACAGACAGATAGAAAGCGCGAGAGAGAGAGAGAGAGAAAGGATCCAAGAGACAGAAACTGAATACAACAACTTGACATCTTAAGGCAGAGACACTGAGACCAGGAAAAGCAGAAGACTTCAGAGAATAGGTTGTGACAGGGGGAAGAGGTGACAGAGATGAGAGAGAGAAATACGAGATGACCACACCACACACACACACACAGACACACACACACACACACACACACACACACACACAACACACACAGACACACACACAAGGTGGGAGCTAAAGAAAAGACTTGGATTGAGAAGCCAGAGGACACTGAAAAGAAGAAGAAAAGTGTAGCGACAGGCTGAGGGCGAAATAAAAGAGTGAAAAACTGGTGAAAAAAGGGGTGCTACTGCCCTCTTCTGCTCGCTAAAATCAAAACAGACTAGACCACACTGCTTCCAAGAAGAACTGTAAACATTACACTGCATGTGTACTCCCTCACAGAACTACAATAACTGCCAATAAGGTCCAAGACCAACTGAGCTATTCACACGATAACATGACATATTATATAATAACATAATGTTAAATTTTGAACCTGTCACTAAAAACAAAGGCTTTCCAACAGGATCTGATGCGTTTGGGGATCTTTGTAAAAGAACATACCACCAGGCTGAGAAGGAAAAAAAAGGTCATGACCCGGTTTCAGTAGAGGTTTTACCAAGGGATTACAGTGACATATATTTCTTTGTTGTTCAGTGAGAGTGGCCTCTGTTCAAACTGCTGGTCCGTGGGCAAACGGACCTGTGATATAAATCTAGAAAGTCTCACCCATCACTAAAGCCCCAGACTCGTGTTAGGGCATAGACTTGGTGTATAATCCGTAAATCTTAAGTGGAAAAGCAAACCTAGACTCTGCAGCAGCAATTAGACACTATCATCTCAGTAACACTTGGCTCTCTGAGTGCCCTAAGGGTTTCAACCGTTTTATAGCATACAGACATTACTTATATCCATACATTCACTTCATAGCATAACTCGGGGCGCAATCTAATAAATGCTGAAAATGTTTAAATTTATTTAAAAAAAAAAAAAAATGGAAACGAAACGAAAATGGAACACGCTACTTACTGGCTAGAACAGGGGGGTTAACACATGGGGTACTCATCACAGGTGACAACAGGAATTGTGTGACACTATACTATTACTACACGTCTAGGCAAACAAACTGCTCTCTCTCCAATTAGTCAACACATGGCAAGACCACTGACTGCTCTATTTGGATTAAGCTGACAGCGCCATCTAGTGGACACAGGAGAGGGGCCCTACTCCCATAAACAGGCATAGAAATGTTCATGGCAATTGAAAAAACTTCCTGTTGTCCTTATGGTTTTATCCTGCTGCAAAAAGACTCCCAGCTGTTTTGAGATTCATCTTTCCCACCTGCTGTGATCAATGACGTTGAGATATTTGAGTGTAATTTCCATTATTATTCACATTCATATTCAACATGTTTGCTGATCATGGGTAAATGCAGAGAAAAATACTGATAGTCAAGTATCATCATTCTTTGGCCTGTAGGCTACTGTTTTATGAGGGGGTTTAGAGCTTTGCCTGTTATGTGAGCATGTAAATTGGGGAATCGAGAAGATGAAAACAGAGTCTGCTAGCAAGCTAATAAGACATATCTGTGATTTGGACATTTTAAATCTTGATACCTATTGTAGCTAGTAGAGACGTTCAGACAACAATTCTTTTAGGTTTGTTAAAATGAGGTTGTAGATGAAGATTTACATAATGACGGTAGTTACAGTTTTACAATGATTAAGTAACCGTATCGGATGTGGATCAGTGAAATCTAACCAATACCTGATCCATTTAATAATGTCAGTATTGGCGGCGACACTGATCAAGAATCGTATCGTTGCATCACTAGTTTCTGTGGTGTCAGGCCTGACCTCTTGTGCTTTGTGTGGTTGTGCTGTGTCTTTACTGTGTGTGAGTGTTTGAATCAACATGAAATGGCTGAAACAATCACGATAACAAGTTCCATGAAGTGTGCATCAACAACAATTTAACATTAAGTCACAGCAGTCTTCCACGGTGGCACTTTTACAATATTGAACAGTAGTAAATAATGAACTATACTTGACATTTAATGTGGCACAATATATGACTAAGCAGTTCCAGTTATCTATAACTATAACTTTTATCGCCTTGACAGTTAAATAAACGAATTGCACATTATGTTATTCTCCCTTGTATTCAGTTACGAAATTGTAAATAGTGTTCAAACTTGACATAAAACTTAAAGCATACTGTTGCATTCAACTGTTTATTCTGCACTTCGTCGCGCAAGGAGATCAAAATAAAGGTCTCCTCCTAAGTTCATGTTGAAGGGTTATTTGTAGGAGTAGAATATTGGGGTAGTAAGGCCAGGAACGGTAAACACATTTTGATTCAAAATAAACCGCTTCAAATAAATTGCTTTGGAATACATTTAAATTGAATGTATTTTCTGGCTCTTTAAATAAGAAGAGCTATGTGGTTTGCTAAAGCCTCATGTAACCCAAAATACCAACGACAAGGAGAATAATGAAAACAATAACAATAACTATTATTAGAGTTAAAGAGCTCTGGTATCAGTATTGGAAGATTTCAAATTCAGGTATCGGATTGGAACTGAACAAAAGTGGATCGGTGCATCTGTAATACAAACATGGACCCCTTCATCCATGAGGCCTGACACCACTGAAACAGGGACAACTTTGTATGTCCAAGTGACTGCAACACTACTCCAACCTCTGGCTTTTGGTAATGCTCGCTTTTTGCTTATGCGTAATGTGTGATGTGTTTACTTGACTTTGGGCCACACCATGGCATACATCATGGTGAGGCATCGTGTCTTCTTGGGGTCCCTCGTCCCCTCTCTGGCCATTGCTCACCTGACCTCCAGGAAGTCGGCGTCCCCCACGCGGCGACGGATGAGGTAGTCGCGCACGTTGCCGCCCGTCTCTGCCCGCTCGCGCAGCAGGATGATGTCAGCCTCCACCGTCTCGCACAGCGACTGCACCGTGGCCACCGACGCCTCCATGTCCTGCTCGTTCAGCCCATAGTCGGCACCGTCTGAGAGGAGGGTGAGTGCAGACAGGAGGTTATTGATGGGGAAAGGGGGGGGGTTGGGGTACAGACAGGTAGAGAAAGAGGGGTGGGGGAGAGAGTGGGATTAAGTGACAGAAGGGGCAGAGAGAGAGAGAGAGAGAAAGAGAGAGAGATGATGGCAGAATACAGAACATGATCCTCATTACTACCTCCCCGCACAAAGAGCCTGGTCCCACCACAATTTAAATTACGGCAAAATGAAGTAATATTGCTCACACACACACACACACGTGTTAAAAGTAAAAAATGCCTGTGTATGATGTGAATTATAGGTCTTAGAAAGAAAGAAAATAGGAATCTGCCAAAATCGGAATCAGCAGGAATCGACCAGAAAAAAAATTGCAATCCGTGACATCAATCACATTAACTCTACTTGGCTAGCAGCACAAGTCCCAAAGGAATGTGTAACGTCAAACACTTGTGTAGGCTATTCCTCATTACAATAACATAAAGGAATGTGTAACGTTAAACAGTGTGTAGGCTATTCCTCATTACAATAACATAAATGGGATATGGGTTTGAATTGGTTGTTTAAAAGCATCATGCTGTCATTTGTCAGATGGTTAAAAAAATCTATTATTTTATTTTTCAGCATCGATGGCGAGTCTTTCACATAAACATTACACTGCATCAATGCAACCATCACTTCCCCTAGCCCTAGTCCACACACAATGATTATCTGACTTGGACGTACAGACAATCAATGGAACGACTGCCTAGCCACAGAGACATGAAGATAAGTGCACCTTCTTAGGAATGACTTGTCCAACCAGTTCCTCAACATGTTTGTGGGGACCAATGATAACAATGAGGACTGCACACTGGATCTCTCCTGCGTGATAATCAAGTGCATACCAGATGTAAGACAGGCGGATCTCTTGCAGCCCAACAATGACAAGTGAAAGTAACACTCGTGGGGTGTTGCTGCTGGGGACTTGAACACGTTGTCATGAAGACTGATGCAGGGCAAAAGTGCATATAAAAAAAACCCACTGGAAACTACGTATATGAAATCAAGTTCGTATTTAATCATTTAGGAGGGGTGACGCTGTTGTGTATTGTAACGGCGCATACTGACACATCGCAAAAATAACAATGAAATAACCTGCAAACACCTCCCCCACCAAACAAAACAAAAGGCGTCTGGTCCATTCACACTGTTTTCAGATGTGAAGAAAGAGTCCACGGATTGTCAATTACTACATGAAACGAGCCATAAACAGAAAACATGACCCCTTTGACCTTTGACCTTTGCCTTTGACAGCTGGGGCAGCTGAGAGTAGGAGGGGTGACAGGGGGGTGAGAGAGTACTGCTTATGAGTGCAAAATCCGCAGACACAATAACAGCAGGCTTAAAGTGTGTATGAAACACACCGTCACAATGCAAAGGAGAGCATAATGGTGCCAAACACAGTTGTAAGAAGTGAGTTTGAGGGAATGAACACACATAAAGCTCTGCGGTATTCTAAATGCCACAAACACTGACATTCTGAGAGGCAGCTGACAACATAGCCTTTAATAGTCAATAGTCAACTTTTTTTGTTTACTGAAACATTGATCTGACATTCACTGATTGATTACGGAGGGAGCTCAAATCCGTATTAGACACAAACAATCCAAGAAGTACAATTCTATTACGTTTTCACCTAGTTAGGCCAGATATTTCTAGTAAAAAAAAGGTAGATTTTAGCAAGTGTCTCTTTGGGAGTTCAGCCTCCAAGTCCTGAGTCCTGAGACCCACTACCCCCTTACCCAGGAGGAAATAGCTGTGTGTCTTGAATCTTTACGATGACCATGGTAACCCCACACTGGGGTCAGTGCTGTGAGTGTGTGCTGTGTTCGGAGACAGAGTGGAAATCGCCAAAGGTCACTAAGCTCCAGTGAAGAGGTATGAGCGGCTTTTCACAAGTCTCAGTCTGACTCTTGAGCTGTACACTCCAACTACCCCTTTAAAAAATTACATGAGCTCCTTGATTAATAAAAGCAAAATATCACCCAGGTGTACACAAGAGTTAGGGAAAAACCTCACCCGTAACTCTATTACACATGTGATAATACCATAAGGTCAGTACCTAGAGCAATCAGGTAACCAACGCTGTAAAATCTTGCCAAGCTCAAAACATACAACACTGGCAATAAGATACATGTGAGCACTGCCTGTAAAATAATGACACCGGAGCTGCTAAAAGTGTTGATCTATGGTCACCCACATAACAGTTCACATATAACAACTAACCTGAGCCCATTCCCACCACGTAGATAGTTTCCCCACAGCCCTCGTCCATCCTCTCCCTGAGTTGCCGAAATAACACATCATATTGTTCTCCTGTTGGACTGACCAGAACCATCTGGAGAAGAAGGATAAGCAAATAAGACAGTTCTGTTAAGTTGTACACTTCTAGGCCAAAGCGTATTGTGCCAAATTTGAAGGCGGTGGTAACGATGGGAAGTCATAGATGACTCCGAAAGGAGGCACACAGAAGCTTGCTTTGCGCGCGCCACAAATCTGACATTTAAACTCGACAGGACAAACAAGGAAGTATGCATGGTAAACGAAACATCCACAAATATTAAAAGATTAGAAAAAGAGCGGGATAAATGCCATTGCAGCACAATGAAATGGTAATGGACATGCTTCAAAATACTGGCCAGCTGGTACTTTTTGTTACCATATGTTGACATGGCTACCTACGTGTCATTCATTGAATAAGTCGGCTAGCTAGACAGCTATGCTAGCTCGCTAATGCTAGGTACATGTATCCAGACTTTACTATAAACAAACACATTGGTCGTATTTTGCAATTAACAGCCCGTATTGCAGTGAGATTAATAATAGATCTGAAGCATAAACGTTACATGTACAATTACAGAGCTTTGAGGGTCAACGTCAACATATGAGAGGCACAGGCCTACCTTGCTAGTTAGGTCTAAATGACCCTCGGACTCGCCATTGTGAGCCTCTCCGTCCTCGTAACAGTCCCCCCCAGATGGGTCATCATCGCTGCCCCGGTCTGGAGCAAACATACAGGCAGGTACAACAGTATCTGCCACTGCTATTGGACTCGGACATAGACTTGACTCTGTCGCCGCCATTCCTATAATCTGACATGGAAGATATTAATAGTCGGTATGAATTAAATGCATTGATAAAAAAAAGTCAGTGCAATTTCTGTCCCATTAACAGGCTTTCTACCTGGTTAAGACAAGTAGCAATAAGCTAGTTAGTTAGCTAGCTAGCTACTGGGTTTAGCCAAATACTGTAACCTAAGCTAAACCCAGCTAAGTCTTGGCTAACTAAGCTAGCAAAACAGCTACTGGTAAGTTAGTAAAGTTTGTGCTAAAACTAAAACACGACTGTCCAATGCAACGGAGGTACTTGTTGCATGCATGTATCTCTTTTAGGATTATGAAAATGTTTATGTTCATCACATTTCATATACATAACGTTAAGATATCGCAACTTCTAACCTGAGCCCAAAATACACACACATACCAGATGGGTCGTTGCGTGGACTTGTACCACTGTCCCAGATTCGACAATGTATACGCACACGCCCACTTATGAATAATTCATAAAATATGTGCGGTAAAATGTTTAAAAAAAAAGTCCTTTAGGAATAAAATGTTTTAACACATTTAGGCGAGACCATAACCACGTCTACTATCCATATTTGTATGGAAATGGTTGTTAATGGTTATAGGTACATATTTTCGTATAACATAATTAGTCAGCCTCTCTTACGTATGGATACATGCCAGCGAAACGAAACGCTTGCTTCGCTTTGAGGGGGCGTGTCGTGGTATTGAGATAATTAGCAAGCTTGCCAGCTAGTAGGCTATCTAGTCCCTTGTCTTTATATCAGAACTGTCATTCTGTTAAACGTAAGTGTAGCACTAAGGGGCATAGAAATATATAGGGTTAGCGTCTATATATGTCTATCCTAAGGGGTACTTTTACGTCACGGCACCGCTTGTTTACTTCTCCCCGCCCTGTCTATTTCACACGTAGATAATTGCCACTCTATTAGTCTGTTCAGCCCCTATAAATGGGCAACAAGGTGCCATCTGTGCATGCGTCTATCTCTGCGTGTGCTGACGAACAGTCACGGTACCTGCTGCTGCTTACTCAAGTCCACCAGTTCGTCTGTGGCTAATTCTAGTTTGGTCGGGTACTCGTTCCCGGCTGTCGTACCGTTTCCTGGCTCACTCGCCTGAATCGGATAGTCTAGTGTTCATCTGCAGCTCGGCTATTAACGATAACCAAGAGGAGAGAGCACATTAGTCCAGTTTTAGCTGCTCTGCACTGGCTTCCAGTAACCTTTAGTTTTGAATTATTATTATTATTTGTATTGTTTAAGCTAATTGACGTGTATAGCTGATCCCTGCGCCGTTAGTTTGTTGCTGTAACTGTTCTGCATTTCCTGTAGGAATTGGCCTGGGGTGTCTGACAACATAGACATGTCCATATGTCTATGTCTGACAACGCTACTGTTTTGCTTTGCGTCTCTTCCTCCCAAGCAGCGCCTACCTCAATTGTCACTGGGCTATATGATGGCTGGATTCGTGGTGGGGTCGCCATGACGTCTCCATTAATCCTGCTTCTGCGTACTAGTGCTGCTGCTAATGTGCGTGGGATTTTTTATATATTTTTTTTTTTTTATGCATGTCATGTTTTTACGCATGTGTGTTTTGTCACTGACCACTCATTTTTGCTTGCTTTTCTAGTTGCGATTTATTGTCGCTGTTTTGCTAGATGCTTTGTATTTATTTTCTGTATAACTAAAATATTTCTTAATTTGCTGCTGAATGTAACTTGCTTTGGCAACTGGGCATACATTTATTTGATTTGTTTTGCTTTCGATATCCTTGTGCTGGGTGGGTGCCCAAGGTCAGGTGGTCAATACACACACACACACACACACGCACGCCCTCCTCGTACCACCCTTGTTGTGTGCTGTACCAATTGACGTGTTTATTTCACTAAATAACAGCTTCAAAGTGTTGTCCCGACTCGTTAATTTCCACGATGATTCATTAGGCTACATTACATTTAGCTGAAGCTTTTGTCCAAAGCGACGTACAAGGGAGAGAACAATCAAGCTACGATCAATAGAGACCTAGTGTAACAAATAGCCTACTATTTTACATAAGAAGTAGAAAAAAGTGCAGAAATGTAACGACTGTAAGTGCAAGTTAAGTACTAGTAGAAGTGCAAGTTAGGAAGGGAGGTGCTCTCTGAAGAGGACGCACCTGCTCTTGTAGTGCTAGGCAGCTCGTTCCACCAACGTGGAACTACGAATAAGAATAGTCTTGCCGTACTTGGACAGACAGCAGTCCTAAACGCCCTTACAAGAGCATTTTTATTTATAGATATTCAGGGGGTTCCCGATAACAGATACTTATGGTCATGTTCTACTCGAAAGTAAAAGCAAAAGTGAAACTGAATTGAACCAAGTGCTTTATATAAGACTGCAATCTATACGCAGAGAGAAATAGATTACAGACTGCACACAGACTTATTGGACGGGACAATCTCTGGTGAGTTGCGCTGATATATTTTCATCTCATGATGAGATCTGTGTTGAGAAGCCTAAACACCTCCTCTTCTTATCGCTTTGGGAAATACCGCCTTAACGGGATTCCTCTGCTCTCGGTGATCATGGGGAACGCCCAGTCCACGAGAAACAAAGTGGACACAATTAGCGGAGCTGCGTCAATTACCGGCATGCGTCAATTATAGGACACATTCGGCGTTGTCATGTTTACATTCACTCTCGTGATCAACTTCGGGCGACTATGGCAAGAAACGTAAGCTCCCACAAAAATAGGGCATTTAAGCTTTACTTGTGAAAAAAAGCTTGTGAAATAGTGTAGCTACTTTTGCGTGTACATTATAGTGTGGAACACTTAGCGGCGCGACGAATATTTTATTTGGTCTTAAAGTTGTACTGTCAGATTTATTCTCTCCAGATGAAGTTTGACTGTGATTTTAAACTGTCATTTCAAATGCTAAAAACAGCTAGCATGATGTAATGTAAGTACGGATGCTTACAGAGACCAACTCCGATTACTCTGGTCGTTTAGACCTATGTCAATATGAAAGGCACTTGTTGAGAAATTGGGTGGGAGAATAACGCGATTTGGTGAGGAAGGTCGCCTTCCGTAGTTGCGTTTACAGTTTAACTTAAACAAAGTTGAATTAGATTAAAATGTTGTATTTCCACGAACAAAAGTACAATTACAATACCGTTATAATAAATGTCTTCATTTTTAATACATAACATACATAATCATGCCATGTTTGTTTTGTGCATGTTTAAGTGAATAGACTGCACCTACAACTGAATCAGGTCAAAGAAAGCCCACAAATAACCCAAATTAAACAAAAATAACACTAGTTAGATTAACATTTGCTTGTCAAAACCTATTGTGACAAAGTCATTTGTACAGAAATTAGACCGGTATATGTCAAAGGAGGAGGAAAGCATATTATTATCTCGAAAACCAACGCGGTAAGTGGAACAAAGTGGGAGTGTCCTATAATTGACGCAGGCGTTGCTACTGTCGCTACCGGACGGTAGTCCTCCGGATGGTAGTCGCGCATGCGCACTACCCGATCATGCGCCACTCTGCGACACTGTAGACAGCGGAATACAATCGCTGGCTAAAGCTGATGGAAGTTCGCGAAAGACGGTATAGGGCCTACTTTAAGAAGTTTGGTCATTGTATACAGCTGTAAGTTCTTAACGTTTGTATAATAAAGAAGTTAAAGATATACTTGATATACTCTTTTGTTCTCCCTGTCAAGTTCTATTGGCTAGCACATCAATGCTTTATTTGTTTTACCTACTGCTATATTTTCTTCATAATACAAACTATATGCCTTTTACCCTTACTCCGTCTCCACACTTTTATTAATTAAATATTACATTAAACATACCCACATTATAAGTTAAGACAACCCCATATGTTGACGTTGAGCCTTCTGCCGTAAAAAGTTTGTGTCTGAGCATGCGCGATGTGCGGGACTACCATCCGGTAGAGGACTACCATCCGGTAGCGACAGTTACTGTAGGTAGAGATAACGTATTTCCGGTGGGATCCGTATTGAAACCGGAAGTGGGTACTTTACTCCGTTTGACTGGCTAATACCAGGATTTTTACTTTTTCGTTGAGAAATTGTGTCGATTGCCTGCCTTTTAAACAATATTTTTTTGTATTTTTCTTTATTTCTGCAAAGTCATACGGCTTAATACTCAACTGACTTGTTAACCAAACTTTTACGAAGTCATACGACTAAACACACAAGTGATTGGCTGTTCAGGTCAGATGAAATTTTAACCAACCACAGACCGAAGTAAAGTTCCAACTTCCGGTTTCAATACGGATCCCAGCGGAAATACGTTATCTCTACCTACAGTTACCCTTGAAACGGTGCTGAACGCCGACCTCAACATAATCGAAGAGGAAGAGTAATTATTATTATTATTATTATAATTACAAAAGATTGAATGTTATTTTCATATTATACCAATGTAACCCTCCCTCTCCACTTATCCAGCTGCTACTCTGCGTTGTGTTATATGTTGGTTTTGGCAGGTGGTTAGGCGTCCAAACGATTCGACACGGGACACGAGGATGTTTCGTAATGGTGGCGAGATTTATTATCTTCAGCACAGCAGCTATCTCGTTCATCAAGCACACACACTCAGGACTCACTCATCGCATCTCCGGCAACCTAACTCATGAACCCTACGGGTCACCCCTACAAACAACATCACAGCAAACAAAATATAATTGTTAGGGATTTATTTCACCCTTTTTAGGACTGTAATTAACCTCAGAATTAAGACACACAACCAAGAATATAATAAATAATTGACTTTTACTCTGGCAAAGAGGAGTGAATGGTGTTAGACCGCTTCTTCAACCTACACTCCTCCAAAGAGGAATGGAGTGCTTTCAGAACGCTGTTCAACCCATCACTAACTTCCCTGGTACCATGTAACAGACTTTATGCAGAGACAATATCACAGAACAAAGACATGACACTCCCATCTTGTACCATCCCGTCCTGGGTTCCAAAGATAAGAATGTTTACCTAAGACCCCCAAACCCAGACTTTAACACAACAGTCCAGAATGAGTTCACATAAACACATGGTCTCCTAATTCAGTCCTACCCTAAACATCAAATGACAGGTCTGAGTTTAACATCTCTGTTCTCACAGATAGAATTCCTCTCATCAGAACAAAGGAACCTCTGAGACTAATATCAAACTACAAACACATCATGATAATAATTATATAGCATATTTCTTTCACA
>NC_045175.1:943065-959463 GCF_900700415.2 Clupea harengus | reverse complement strand
ATATACTACTTACGTACGGTCTTGATGGATACGCAATGACAACTCTGATTTTAGAATGCCAGTAAATCAGGAGACTGATACACAGACAGACAGACAGATAGAAAGCGAGAGCAAGAAAGGATCCAAGAGACAGAAATTGAATACAACAACTTGACATCTTAAGGCAAAGACACTGAGACCAAGAAAAGCAGAAGAGCTCAGAGAATAGGTTGTGACAGGGGGAAGAGGTGACAGAGATGAGAGAGAGAAATACGAGATGACCACACCACACACACACACACAGACACACACAGACACACACACAAGGTGGGAGCTAAAGAAAAGACTTGGATTGAGAAGCCAGAGGACACTGAAAAGAAGAAGAAAAGTGTAGTGACAGGCTGAGGGCGAAATAAAAGAGTGAAAAACTGGTGAAAAAAGGGGTGCTACTGCCCTCTTCTGCTCGCTAAAATCAAAACAGACTAGACCACACTGCTTCCAAGAAGAACTATAAACATTACACTGCATGTGTACTCCCTCACAGAACTACAATAACTGCCAATAAGGTCCAAGACCAACTGAGCTATTCACACGATACCATGACAACATATTACATAATAACATAATGTTAAATTTTGAGCCTGTCACTGCAAACAAAGGCTTTCCAACAGGATCTGATGCGTTTGGGGATCTTTGTAAAAGAACATACCACCAGGCTGAGAAGGAAAAAAAAGGTCATGACCCGGTTTCAGTAGAGGTTTTACCAAGGGATTGCAGTGACATATATTTCTTTGCTGTTCAGTGAGAGTGGCCTCTGTTCAAACTGCTGGTCCGTGGGCAAACGGACCTGTGATATAAATCTAGAAAGTCTCACCCATCACTAAAGCCCCAGACTCGTGTTAGGGCATAGACTTGGTGTATAATCCGTAAATCTTAAGTGGAAAAGCAAACCTAGACTCTGCAGCAGCAATTAGACACTATCATCTCAGTAACACTTGGCTCTCTGAGTGCCCTAAGGGTTTCAACCGTTTTATAGCATACAGACATTACTTATATCCATACATTCACTTCATAGCATAACTCGGGGCGCAATCTAATAAATGCTGAAAATGTTTAAATTTATAAAAAAAAAAAAAATGGAAACGAAACGAAAATGGAACACGCTACTTACTGGCTAGAACAGGGGGGTTAACACATGGGGTACTCATCACAGGTGACAACAGGAATTGTGTGACACTATACTATTACTACACGTCTAGGCAAACAAACTGCTCTCTCTCCAATTAGTCAACACACGGCAAGACCACTGACTGCTCTATTTGGATTAAGCTGACAGCGCCATCTAGTGGACACAGGAGAGGGGCCCTACTCCCATAAACAGGCATAGAAATGTTCATGGCAATTGAAAAAACTTCCTGTTGTCCTTATGGTTTTATCCTGCTGCAAAAAGACTCCCAGCTGTTTTGAGATTCATCTTTCCCACCTGCTGTGATCAATGACGTTGAGATATTTGAGTGTAATTTCCATTATTATTCACATTCATATTCAACATGTTTGCTGGTCATGGGTAAATGCAGAGAAAAATACTGATAGTCAAGTATCATCATTCTTTGGCCTGTAGGCTACTGTTTTATGAGGGGGTTTAGAGCTTTGCCTGTTATGTGAGCATGTAAATTGGGGAATCGAGAAGATGAAAACAGAGTCTGCTAGCAAGCTAATAAGACATATCTGTGATTTGGACATTTTAAATTGTAGCTAGTAGAGACGTTCAGACAACAATTCTTTCAGGTTTGTTAAAATGAGGTTGTAGATGAAGATTTACATAATGACGGTAGTTACAGTTTTATAATGATTAAGTAACCGTATCGGATGTGGATCAGTGAAATCTAACCAATACCTGATCCATTTAATAATGTCAGTATTGGCGGCGACAGTGATCAAGAATCGGATCGTTGCATCACTAGTTTCTGTGGTGTCAGGCCTGACCTCTTGTGCTTTGTGTGGTTGTGCTGTGTGTTTACTGTGTGTGAGTGTACTGTGTGTAACAAGTTCCATGAAGTGTGCATCAACAACAATTTAACATTAAGTCACAGCAGTCTTCCACGGTGGCACTTTTACAATATTGAACAGTAGTAAATAATGAACTATACTTGACATTTAATGTGGCACAATTGATGACTAAGCAGTTCCAGTTATCTATAACTATAACTTTTATCGCCTTGACAGTTAAATAAACTGATTGCACATTATGTTATTCTCCCTTGTATTCAGTTGTGAAATTGTAAATAGTGTTCAAACATGACATAAAACCAGTGTTTCCCCTGCCGTTATATTAGGGGGGCGCCCCGCCCCCCCAACGGCCCCCCCCGCCCCCCCTGGAAGGTCAAGTTAATTTTGTTCAATTTTATTTTCTATAAAGCGCCAAATCACAACGGAAGTAATTTAAGGTTACTTTTTCTATAGAACAGGTCTATAGCTTGTTCTTTTATTAAACAAAATAAATAGCCTTATGTTATTTATCTTATTTACACGACGGCATGTAATTTCTGTCTCTACATGGTCGCGCGTTTACAATTCTCTGTCTCCGCCGCGATGCGCACAAACACACAGACACGTGCGCGCACACACAGGTGAGCACGCTCCCACCAGCGGACAGAATTGGGCTTAAGAACCAGTGCACAGCTACGGACACTTTTAAGCTTTAAAAAACTAATATCCAGGCGTTCATGAATCCGGCAGAGATCTTTTCCTCGGTAGGGTCGACAATGAGGCCCAATGAGAATGGCTACAACAGACGTGGAAACAGAACGTACGTACAGAATGTCCGCACCGAAAATTCAGAAATAGATCTGGCTTCCATTTTTTATCTTTTTCCGTGAGTTGTGCGTGGCCCTTTTTACATAGAGTCTGCTAATAAATCTATGAAATGTAACGAAAATGATTTATTTTGCTGTGAATAATGAAGGAAGCAATAAATCCGATTATTTGCCAAACCCTCAAGACCTGTTGCCATGGAGATTTAACGTTACTTTCTGTTTGAAGACAAGGTAGCAGCTAGTGTTGAAGAATGGATGACTTGAAATTGGACGACTTTTAATTAATATATGAAATTGAACATCAACACCTATACGGATAAAATAAATAAACAAGGATAGCAAAACAGATTGATAAGCAATGAGAACGGCAGAAACACAGGCAGGACGTCAGATGACGAGACAGATCATAGTGACACAGGCTGTTTTTTTTTTTTTTTTTTTTCGTCATA
Organism: Clupea harengus; assembly: GCF_900700415.2. Lineage (NCBI taxonomy): Eukaryota > Metazoa > Chordata > Actinopteri > Clupeiformes > Clupeidae > Clupea > Clupea harengus. Next base: position 956,219 of record NC_045175.1, on the reverse strand, counting down.
TGACGGCTGAGACATTCATAACATCTTATTCAGTCGTACTGGTCCTTTTGTAATGCCAACATGTGCACTTCTTTGTGGATAAGTAAAGCCTATTTTGCTACATTTTTGTAGTCCTGGTAATCTTTTGTTTGGCATATTGGTGAGGTTATTAAGAGGACCATTTCTCAATCGTTTTGTTCTTGATGAATTAATGTTTGTTTAATAATCAATTATTTTTCAACAAATAACTCAATTATAATTACAAAGAGGACAATTCATAACTTTATATCGCAACTTTCACTTGTTTCGCCAATTTCATTGCAACAAAAACCTAAAAATAAAAACTTTCATCGCAACTTTTTGGAAAAGCTCCTGCGAAATCAAGAATTTTAGGCCGCAAATATCTTAAAAAATGTTCTTCCAGAAGCCCAGAAAGATACACCACTGCAGCGACAAAAGCTGCACACTTTGTGGATAATTGTCATAAAAAGACATGTTCCGATGTTTAGTTATATTGACTGCTGTCATTAAAAGAAACACATGAACACCATGATTCCTTTAAGCGTTTGTGTCGGTGGCCACGCCGCGCCGCGTGCACAGTGCCGCAGCCCCCCCCCCCCAAAGCTGTAAACCTAGGGGAAACACTGAAAACGTAAAGCATACTATTGCATTCAACTGTTGTTTCTGCCCTTCGTCGCGCACGGAGATCAAAATAAAAGTCTCTTCCTAAGTTCATGTTGAAGGGTTATTTGTAGGAGTAGAATATTGGGGTAGTAAGGCCAGGAACGGTAAACACATTTTGATTCAAAATAAACCGCTTCAAATAAATTGCTTTGGAATACATTTAAATTGAATGTATTTTCTGGCTCTTTAAATAAGAGCTATGTGGTTTGCTAAAGCCTCATGTAACCCAAAATACCAACGACAAGGAGAATAATGAAAACAATAACAATAACTATTATTAGAGTTAAAGAGCTCTGGTATCAGTATTGGAAGATTTCAAATTCAGGTATCGGATTGGAACTGAACAAAAGTGGATCGGTGCATCTGTAATACAAACATGGACCCCTTCATCCATGAGGCCTGACACCACTGAAACAGGGACAACTTTGTATGTCCAAGTGACTGCAACACTACTCCAACCTCTGGCTTTTGGTAATGCTCGCTTTTTGCTTATGCGTAATGTGTGATGTGTTTACTTGACTTTGGGCCACACCATGGCATACATCATGGTGAGGCATCGTGTCTTCTTGGGGTCCCTCGCCCTCTCTCTGGCCATTGCTCACCTGACCTCCAGGAAGTCGGCGTCCCCCACGCGGCGACGGATGAGGTAGTCGCGCACGTTGCCGCCCGTCTCTGCCCGCTCACGCAGCAGGATGATGTCAGCCTCCACCGTCTCGCACAGCGACTGCACCGTGGCCACCGACGCCTCCATGTCCTGCTCGTTCAGCCCATAGTCGGCACCGTCTGAGAGGAGGGTGAGTGCAGACAGCAGGTTATTGATGGGGAAAGGGGGGTTGGGGTACAGACAGGTAGAGAAAGAGGGGTGGGGTAGAGAGTGGGATTAAGTGACAGAAGGGGCAGAGAGAGAGAGAGAGAGAGAGATGATGGCAGAATACAGAACATGATCGTCATTACTACCTCCCCGCACTAAGAGCCTGGTCCCACCACAATTTCAATTACGGCAAAATTAAGTAATATTTATCACACACACGTGTTAAAAGTAAATAATGTGACTTATAGTTCTTAGAAAGAAAGAAAATGGGAATCTGCCAAAATCGGATTCAGCAGGTCAGACTTAAAGAAAAAAAAATTGCAATCCATGCATCTCTAATAAAACGCATGGTGGTCGCTGTGGAATGATTTGTTTACATGAATTGTACTTGGCTAGCATTACAAGTCCCAAAGGACGTTACACACAGTGTGTAGGCTACAATTACATAAATGTGATATGGGTTTGAATTGGTTGTTTAAAAGCATCATGCTGTCATTTGTCAGATGGTTAAAAAAATCTATTATTTTATTTTTCAGCATCGATGGCGAGTCTTTCACATAAACATTACACTGCATCAATGCAACCATCACTTCCCCTAGCCCTAGTCCACACACAATGATTATCTGACTTGGACGTACAGACAATCAATGGAACGACTGCCTAGCCACAGAGACATGAAGATAAGTGCACCTTCTTAGGAATTACTTGTCCAACCAGTTCCTCAACATGTTTGTGGGGACCAATGATAACAATGAGGACTGCACACTGGATCTCTCCTGCGTGATAATCAAGTGCATACCAGATGTAAGACAGGCGGATCTCTTGCAGCCCAACAATGACAAGTGAAAGTAAAACTCGTGGGGTGTTGCTGCTGGGGACTTGAACACGTTGTCATGAAGACTGATGCAGGGCAAAAGTGCATATAAAAAAAACCCACTGGAAACTACGTATATGAAATCAAGTTCGTATTTAATCATTTAGGAGGGGTGACGCTGTTGTGTATTGTAACGGCGCATACTGACACATCGCAAAAATAACAATGAAATAACCTGCAAACACCTCCCCCACCAAACAAAACAAAAGGCGTCTGGTCCATTCACACTGTTTTCAGATGTGAAGAAAGAGTCCACGGATTGTCAATTACTACATGAAACGAGCCATAAACAGAAAACATGACCCCTTTGACCTTTGACCTTTGCCTTTGACAGCTGGGGCAGCTGAGAGTAGGAGGGGTGACAGGGGGGTGAGAGAGTACTGCTTATGAGTGCAAAATCCGCAGACACAATAACAGCAGGCTTAAAGTGTGTATGAAACACACCGTCACAATGCAAAGGAGAGCATAATGGTGCCAAACACAGTTGTAAGAAGTGAGTTTGAGGGAATGAACACACATAAAGCTCTGCGGTATTCTAAATGCCACAAACACTGACATTCTGAGAGGCAGCTGACAACATAGCCTTTAATAGTCAATAGTCAACTTTTTTTGTTTACTGAAACATTGATCTGACATTCACTGATTGATTACGGAGGGAGCTCAAATCCGTATTAGACACAAACAATCCAAGAAGTACAATTCTATTACGTTTTCACCTAGTTAGGCCAGATATTTCTAGTAAAAAAAAGGTAGATTTTAGCAAGTGTCTCTTTGGGAGTTCAGCCTCCAAGTCCTGAGTCCTGAGACCCACTACCCCCTTACCCAGGAGGAAATAGCTGTGTGTCTTGAATCTTTACGATGACCATGGTAACCCCACACTGGGGTCAGTGCTGTGAGTGTGTGCTGTGTTCGGAGACAGAGTGGAAATCGCCAAAGGTCACTAAGCTCCAGTGAAGAGGTATGAGCGGCTTTTCACAAGTCTCAGTCTGACTCTTGAGCTGTACACTCCAACTACCCCTTTAAAAAATTACATGAGCTCCTTGATTAATAAAAGCAAAATATCACCCAGGTGTACACAAGAGTTAGGGAAAAACCTCACCCGTAACTCTATTACACATGTGATAATACCATAAGGTCAGTACCTAGAGCAATCAGGTAACCAACGCTGTAAAATCTTGCCAAGCTCAAAACATACAACACTGGCAATAAGATACATGTGAGCACTGCCTGTAAAATAATGACACCGGAGCTGCTAAAAGTGTTGATCTATGGTCACCCACATAACAGTTCACATATAACAACTAACCTGAGCCCATTCCCACCACGTAGATAGTTTCCCCACAGCCCTCGTCCATCCTCTCCCTGAGTTGCCGAAATAACACATCATATTGTTCTCCTGTTGGACTGACCAGAACCATCTGGAGAAGAAGGATAAGCAAATAAGACAGTTCTGTTAAGTTGTACACTTCTAGGCCAAAGCGTATTGTGCCAAATTTTAAGGCGGTGGTAACGATGGGAAGTCATAGATGACTCCGAAAGGAGGCACACAGAAGCTTGCTTTGCGCGCGCCACAAATCTGACATTTAAACTCGACAGGACAAACAAGGAAGTATGCATGGTAAACGAAACATCCACAAATATTAAAAGATTAGAAAAAGAGCGGGATAAATGCCATTGCAGCACAATGAAATGGTAATGGACATGCTTCAAAATACTGGCCAGCTGGTACTTTTTGTTACCATATGTTGACATGGCTACCTACGTGTCATTCATTGAATAAGTCGGCTAGCTAGACAGCTATGCTAGCTCGCTAATGCTAGGTACATGTATCCAGACTTTACTATAAACAAACACATTGGTCGTATTTTGCAATTAACAGCCCGTATTGCAGTGAGATTAATAATAGATCTGAAGCATAAACGTTACATGTACAATTACAGAGCTTTGAGGGTCAACGTCAACATATGAGAGGCACAGGCCTACCTTGCTAGTTAGGTCTAAATGACCCTCGGACTCGCCATTGTGAGCCTCTCCGTCCTCGTAACAGTCCCCCCCAGATGGGTCATCATCGTTGCCCCGGTCTGGAGCAAACATACAGGCAGGTACAACAGTATCTGCCACTGCTATTGGACTCGGACATAGACTTGACTCTGTCGCCGCCATTCCTATAATCTGACATGGAAGATATTAATAGTCGGTATGAATTAAATGCATTGATAAAAAAAAGTCAGTGCAATTTCTGTCCCATTAACAGGCTTTCTACCTGGTTAAGACAAGTAGCAAGAAGCTAGTTAGTTAGCTAGCTAGCTACTGGGTTTAGCCAAATACTGTAACCTAAGCTAAACCCAGCTAAGTCTTGGCTAACTAAGCTAGCAAAACAGCTACTGGTAAGTTAGTAAAGTTTGTGCTAAAACTAAAACACGACTGTCCAATGCAACGGAGGTACTTGTTGCATGCATGTATCTCTTTTAGGATTATGAAAATGTTTATGTTCATCACATTTCATATACATAACGTTAAGATATCGCAACTTCTAACCTGAGCCCAAAATACACACACATACCAGATGGGTCGTTGCGTGGACTTGTACCACTGTCCCAGATTCGACAATGTATACGCACACGCCCACTTATGAATAATTCATAAAATATGTGCGGTAAAATGTTTAAAAAAAAAAAGTCCTTTAGGAATAAAATGTTTTAACACATTTAGGCGAGACCATAACCACGTCTACTATCCATATTTGTATGGAAATGGTTGTTAATGGTTATAGGTACATATTTTCGTATAACATAATTAGTCAGCCTCTCTTACGTATGGATACATGCCAGCGAAACGAAACGCTTGCTTCGCTTTGAGGGGGCGTGTCGTGGCGTATGGAAATGAACCATTGAGATAATTAGCAAGCTCGCCAGCTAGTAGGCTATCTAGTCCCTTGTCTTTATATCAGAACTGTCATTCTGTTAAACGTAAGTGTAGCACTAAAGGGCATAAAAAATATATAGGGTTAGCGTCTATATATGTCTATCCTAAGGGGTACTTTTACGTCACGGCACCGCTTGTTTACTTCTCCCCGCCCTGTCTATTTCACACGTAGATAATTGCCACTCTATTAGTCTGTTCAGCCCCTATAAATGGGCAACAAGGTGCCATCTGTGCATGCGTCTATCTCTGCGTGTGCTGACGAACAGTCACGGTACCTGCTGCTGCTTACTCAAGTCCACCAGTTCGTCTGTGGCTAATTCTAGTTTGGTCGGGTACTCGTTCCCGGCTGTCGTACCGTTTCCTGGCTCACTCGCCTGAATCGGATAGTCTAGTGTTCATCTGCAGCTCGGCTATTAACGATAACCAAGAGGAGAGAGCACATTAGTCCAGTTTTAGCTGCTCTGCACTGGCTTCCAGTAACCTTTAGTTTTGAATTATTATTATTATTATTATTATTATTATTATTACACTGCTTGCAGGTATGTTCGTGTCCTCGCTCTGTGTATGAACGTCTGTTCGCCCTGAAGGGCCAGCTAGTTACTCACCCACTCGTTATACTTTGTATTGTTTAAGCTAATTGACGTGTAGTAGCTGATCCCTGCGCCGTTAGTTTGTTGCTGTAACTGTTCTGCATTTCCTGTAGGAATTGGCCTGGGGTGTCTGACAACATAGACATGTCCATATGTCTATGTCTGACAACGCTACTGTTTTGCTTTGCGTCTCTTCCTCCCAAGCAGCGCCTACCTCAATTGTCACTGGGCTATATGATGGCTGGATTCGTGGTGGGGTCGCCATAACGTCTCCATTAATCCTGCTTCTGCGTACTAGTGCTGCTGCTAATGTGCGTGTGATTTTTATTTATTTATTTTTATTAATGCATGTCAGGTTTTTACGCATGTGTGTTTTGTCACTGACCACTCATTTTTGCTTGCTTTTTTATTTGCGATTTATTGTCGCTGTTTTGCTAGATGCTTTGTATTTATTTTCTGTATAACTAAAATATTTCTTAATTTGCTGCTGAATGTAACTTGCTTTGGCAACTGGGCATACATTTATTTGATTTGTTTTGCTTTCGATATCCTTGTGCTGGGTGGGTGCCCAAGGTCAAGTGGTCAATACACATACACGCACGCCCTCCTCGTACCACCCTTGCTGTGTGCTGTAGCCTACCAATTGACGTGTTTATTTCACTAAATAACAACTTCAAAGTGTTGTCCCGACTCGTTAATTTCCATGATGATTCATTAGGCTACATTACATTTAGTCATTTAACTGAAGCTTTTGTCCAAAGCGACGTACAAGGGAGAGAACAATCAAGCTACGAGCAATAGAGACCTAGTGTAACAATAAATAGCCTACTATTTTACATAAGAAGTAGAAAAAAAGTGCAGAAATGTAACTACTCTAAGTGCAAGTTAAGTACTAGTAGAAGTGCAAGTTAGGAAGGGAGGTGCTCTCTGAAGAGGCCGCACCTGCTCTTGTAGTGCTAGGCAGCTCGTTCCACCAACGTGGAACTACGAATAAGAATAGTCTAGATTGCCGTACTTGGACAGACTGCAGTCCAAACCCCTTATAAGAGCATTTTTATTTATAGATATTCAGGGGGTTCCCGATAACAGATACTTATGGTCATGTTCTACTCGAAAGTAAAAGTGAAACTGAATTGAACCAAGTGCCTTATATAAGACTGCAATCTATACGCAGAGAGAAATAGATTACAGACTGCACACAGACTTATTGGACGGGACAATCTCTGGTGAGTTGCGCTGATATATTTTCATCTCATGATGAGATCTGTGTTGAGAAGCCTAAACACCTCCTCTTCTTATCGCTTTGGGAAATACCGCCTTAACGGGATTCCTCTGCTCTCGGTGATCATGGGGAACGCCCAGTCCACGAGAAACAAAGTGGACACAATTAGTGTTGTTACTGTCACTACCGGACGGTAGTCCTCTACCGGATCATGCGCCACTTTGCGACACTGTAGACAGCGGAATACAATCGCTGGCTAAAGCTGATGGAAGTTCGCGAAAGACGGTATACTTTAAGACGTTTGGTCATTGTATACAGCTGTAAGTTCTTAACGTTTGTATAATAAAGAAGTTAAAGATATACTGGATATACTCTTTTGTTCTCCCTGTCAAGTTCTATTGGCTAGCACATCAATGCTTTATTTGTTTTACCTACTGCTGTATTTTATCACTTCTTCATAATAGCAAACTATATGCCTTTTACCCTTACTCTGTCTCCACACTTTTAATAATTAAATATTACATTAAATATACCCACATTATGCGTTAAGACAACCCCATATGTTGACGTTGAGCCTTCTGCCGTAAAACGTTTGTGTCTGAGCATGTGCGATGTGCGGGACCACCAACCGGTAGAGGACTACCATCCGGTAGCGACAGTTACTGTATGTAGAGATAACGTATTTCCGGTGGGATCAGTATTGAAACCTGAAGTGGGTACTTTACTCCGTTTGACTGGCTAATACCAGGACCTTTACTTTTTCGTTGAGAAATTGTGTCGATTACCTGATTTTCTCAGGCCAGAAGATTCGACAGAGTTTCCTGAGGCATCCATTATGGAAGGCTTCGACTTTTTTCATGTCGTAAGATGTTACTCGCCAGCACTCCGAGCCGTACAACAACACAGATTTTACGTTACTGTTGTAGAGTCGGACCTTTGTTCCTAAGCTGTATTGCTTAGACTTCCAGATGGAGTGTAGCCTAGCAAAAGCACCCTGTGCCTTTCCGAGTCTTGCTCTAATATCTTTTTGTGCAGAGTTGTCTTTGCTGACGAGGCTTCCCAAGTATGTAAATTCCTCAGCATAGTCAAGAGCGTGCCCGTTCACTGTGATTGGTGCATCTGGGGTGGCATTGATGCACATCACTTGGGTTTTGGGTGCATTTATGTTCAGCCCTACCTGTTGGGCAAATTTGTTCAGTCTGTCAGTTTTCTCCTGCAGGAGAATGTGCTTTGGTGCAAGGACAGCAAGATCATCGGCAAAATCTAGGTCTTCAAGTTGGGAGAACAACGCTGCACAACACTGCTACTCTGCGTTGTGTTATATGTTGGTTTCGGTTGGCAGGTGGTTAGGCGTCCAAACGATTCGACACGGGACACGAGGATGTTTCGTAATGGTGGCGAGATTTATTATCTTCAACACAGCAGCTATCTCGTTCATCAAGCACACACACTCAGGACTCACTCATCTCATCTCCGGCAACCTAACTCATGAACCCTACGGGTCACCCCTACAAACAACATCACAGCAAACAAAATATCATTTACAGAACATGGCTGCAGTGCTGCCTAGCGGTGTGGCACATACACTACCTTACACCAACATAAATAGAAAAATACAGTACCTAAACAAATTTCAGTTATTTTTTGAGTGAAGTGAAGATGAAGCTGCACTGGCACCCAGATGGTTTCTACCTATCATGGCTCTTTAACTATCCTAGCTATCTATAACTTAGGAAACCATCTTAACAGTTGGAAGCTGCTAGCATGTGATGAACTCATGTTAATATGTGTGGATGTGAATCATTTAAGGTTATTTAAAAGAGGCACCACAGGATGGTACAGCGGTATCCGCAGGAGTTATGCCGGGTCTTTATTCCTTATCTTATTTTTTCTTAAGAATTTTCTTTTTTCACACAAAATCTCTGTCCTACATATAGATACCATAGAGGTGCAACTCTCTGTTTATTCAGTTATAAATCAACGTAAGACAATAGTTTTATACCTGAAGAGAATGCTTTTCGAGAATGAGGCCCATTGCTCCTACGTTTAAAACAGGGAGGAAGTGGAATCCAAGAAAAGCGGTTCAACACACACAAGGTGCATTACAGTATACAGTGCCCTCCACAATTATTGGCACCCCTAGTGAATATGAGCAAAACAGGCTATGAAAAAATATATCTTTGCTGTTTATCCTCTTGGTCTTTCACTGAAAATATTCACAAAAATCTTACCTTTTCATTGAAGTAAAATTATTGAAAGAAAAAAAAACTGTTGAGATTAAATAAATATTTTTCCCCAAAACATGTGAGCCACAATTATTGGCACCCCTTAATTTAATGTTTTGTGCAGCCTCCTTTGCCAAGATAACAGCTCTGAGTCTTCTCCTATAATGCGTGATGAGGTGGGTGAACACATGGCACGGGATCTGAGACCATTCCTACATGCAGTTTCGCTCCAGATCCTTCAGATTCTGAGGTCAACATTTGTAGACTCGGCTTCAGCTCATCCCACAGATTTTCTATGGGGTTTAAGTCGGGGGACTGTGATGGCCATGGCAAAACCTTTATTCTGCGGTCGGTGAACCATTTTTGTGTTGTTTTTGAGGTGTGCTTCAGATCATTGTCCTGCTGGAAGGTCCAACCATGGCCCATTTTAAGCTTACTGGAGGGGGCTGTTAGGTTTTCATTTAATATCTGCTGGTATTTGATGGAGTCCATGATACCATGTATCCTAACAAGATGTCCAGGGCCTTTGGAAGAAAAACAGCCCCACAACATCAAAGATCCGCCACCATACTTCACATTGGGTATGAGGTGCTTTTCTGTATGGCTATCTTTCTGTCTACGCCAAACCCACCTCTGATGTTTGTTGCCAAAAAGCTTTATTTTGGTCTCATCTGACCATATAACTCGGTTCCATTGAAATTCTGACTTACATTGGGCAAACTGTAGGCGCTTTAGTTTGCTGTTGATTGACAGCAGAGGCTTTTTTCTGGCAACCCTCCAAAACAACTTGTGGTGGCTGGCGTCTGATGGTAGTTTTGGAGACTTTCTGACCCCAAGACTCAACTAACCTCTACAATTCTACAGCTGTGATCCTTGGAGATTCTTTTACCAGTCGAACCATCCTCCTCACGGTGCGTGGGGTCAATGTACACACACGTCCTCTTCCAGGCTGATTCTTAACATCTCCTGTCGCTTTAAACTTCTTAATTATTTCCATGATAGTGGAAATGGGTATTTTCAACTGTTTAGAGATTTTCTTGTGTCCATTTCTTGATTTGTGCAGCTCAACAACTTTTTGTCGCACATCGTCACTGTTTTCTTGGGTCTTTCCCATAGTGATGAATGACTAATGGAATTTGGCCTGTGTCACCTCATATTTGTACGCCAGTGGAACAGGAAGTCACGGTTGACCTCCTAAGAGTTCCTTATCAAACAGGTGAACTTAAAAATGTAAAACATGACTGGAAATATACTTCAGTTAGATTTTAATTATAAGATTTTTCTAGGGGTGCCAATGATTGTGGCACACATGTTTTGGGGAAAAATATTTATTTAATCTCAAGTTTTTTTTTCTTTCAATAATTTTACTTCAATGAAAAGGTAAGATTTTTGTGAATATTTTCAGTGAAAGACCAAGAGGATTAAACAGCAAAGACATATTTTTTTATAGCCTGTTTTGCTCATATTCACTAGGGGTGCCAATAATTGTGGAGGGCACTGTAGGTATATCATTGGGCAGGTACAGAGGGGAAGAGCAGAGTTTGGGTTAGGTGACAGTTGGAAAGCATGGGGTACGGCTACATTGCTGGAGATGAGGCAGATAACTATAACTGCTCTGTGAGCCAGACAGGGAAACTAGATCTAGATTCTCAAGCAAACACAGAGCAATGGATGAACTGGCATGGAATTGAGATGAAGAGCAGCTGGAATAAATATTGGGCTCTGGACATTGGCCTACTTTCTGAATAGACAAAAAAGCGTATTACTTTTAAATAGTTGATCTTCTAATTGAGGCAAAAACAGGCTCTAAATTGTAGATCTAAATTATTCTAAGATAAATATCTACACACAGATCTAAGAGTCATTAGCCTGCATAACATACCTGTAATTCTAACGTGTCAGGAAGCCAAACTAATGTTAATTCTAACACTTTCTGGTTCCAAAGAAAAAAAATCCCAATGGATAAATAATTGGGTTTTTGCAATATTGGCAAAAATAACACCAGTAGAACTCCATAAGCACTTTTTGCACAATTATTTTGCACGTTTTAGATTTTTTTGCATCTAATTTTCATCTAAAACGTATTCAATGTTCTGCTTTGTTTGTTTGCAGCCTTGTTACCAACTATAAAATACAACTATACAAAAGTGGTGCAGTACAACATTTGCATTGAAATATGCATGTATGAAGGTAAAATATAGATGTAGTTGTCGCTGAAGACATTTTCTGTATAGCATAAGACTTAAGGTCATGTTCTAATCGATAATTTGTTCCTGAACACAGCTTCAAAGTGTATTCGTTCATTTCCACAAGGATTTAGGAGGTTCCCGATAACGGTCATATACTCGAAAGTAAAAGTGAAACTGAATTGAAGCAAGTGCTTATGTAACAGGAGCTATAAGGGGGAACCCCACAGCCCTGTTTAAGTAGCCAACTATGCCACCCTGGGAATTGCACCCAGAGAATATTTAAACTAAATGTCCTAATAGGCACATCAGCCCTTGAGAACAGGTTCGAAACACACACCACACAAGAGTCGTGAATTCCACAAGATGTTATTTATTATAAAGATATGTAATTATGGGGTGTATGCTTATAGAGGAAGGGATGGACCTAGACAGACTGAGAGGTTAGTCAAAGTAGAAAAGGCATTTATTTAATAATCAATAAAAGGGCTTAAACAATCAGCACCCTGAGGTTCAGGGCTGACAAACACGCTAGGGAAGGGAATTAAATGGAAACAAACTATAGCAGGCAGAGACTTACCTTAGAGAGGCGGCAGGCTAACTGGGAAATGTGCTTCAGGACTCACACCACCCTTGTGAAGGCAAACACGGCACCGCACACGAAAAGTGACCAGAGTGACACAGCAACCACACAGCAACCAATGATCACACGTGAATATGCACTGACGGGACTCCACCACCAGGTGACTAGCCCCCCTCCAGGATAGCACAATGCCTGCTCATACAAACAAAAGGGGATGAAGAAAATATGAAAACACCAGTCGACCCCAGCTGTAGGGCAAACACACATATACAGGGAAACTACAGGCAAGTTAGATTCCCCTCTCACAGGATACCTGCAGTACTAGAAGAACTATACACATGCAACCGATATAAACAGAACACTAAACGCCTGCTGTGCACGACTATGACCAGGTACTGAAATAAAAACACGGACCGCAAAACAACTCGTATAAACCAAAACAAAAGAACGACAAGACAAGACAGCAGCTCGTGTAGTGACTCCAGCCCTCCACCAGGCTGGGTTGTGTATGCAGAACACAAATCATAATTAAAAACCAACGGAGGTAAAATTATGCCAATATGGAGATTTAAATAGAATACCCACGTTACTTGGAGACACTGGCTGCCGCGGGAACGTGCGTCCTCACTAAACAAACATGACACTGATATAAATAAAATTATAAAACTTCAATAACCAGGTCTGCTAACCCATTCAAGAACAGCGCATACCTGGAACTATAGTGAACAACAGTTCTCGAGGTCAGCGAAGGAAGAGATGATCACAACACCAGGTTACAATAAAGGACGAAGTTAGTCCACAGTGTGATAATAATTCCACGCAACTGGCTTAGAGGCGAAGGCAACCTACCGCGGGAGAAACAGGAAGCCACTCTGCACAGGAGGTAGCGATTCACAATCTCCAGATATTGCACACTTCCAGGCTTTTATAGCCACACCCAAGCAATGGCCGCTAATTACTCAGGTGTGCTGAACGAGTGCAGTGACGTGAGCATGGTCTTGGAAAATCTCTGGTGAATTGCGCTGAAACATTTTCATCGCATGATGACAATTATTACATTGTTGAGCGGTATATA
>NC_045175.1:925031-942483 GCF_900700415.2 Clupea harengus | reverse complement strand
TCCTCGTTAAGTCTGTGTCTAGCCTGACGTCCGTGACAGTGGGTTTGTTTTTTGTCATTTTCCAAAATGAACATCTAACATGATACTTGACTAATAACCTCCATGCCATTAGTGCACAGTGTATAATATAGGCCTATCATACAAGTAGATTACTGTAGAAACAACTTTTTTTTTCTTTCACTTTAATGTTTAAATTAATGTTATAATAATTATGACTCTTAGTAGTTGTAGGAGGAGCAATAGCTAATCAAGGTTTTATTCAGGTTTTCTGTCATTTATAATTAGCATATGTAACTGGATTCAAGAGGGGGAGTCGTCCCCCCCTCCCCCCCCCCTTACATGGGTAAAACTAATTTCAGTAATTTGGATGTAATTATCAACTTCCTTTTTCTGAGCTTGACGTCTTGTCAGTTCACACTCGAATATCTGTAAGATCTTTCTCACACAACCTCTTTCGCAACCTCTTGCGTAGGCCCTGGTTATTTTTTTAGCGAGCATGCCTGCATGCGTGGTGAGACCGTTGCAGTTGGTTTAGAATCTAACTAGGAATTCTCGTGTTTTTGTTAGCTTAGTATGAGCCCTTTGCATCTACATAGGGAGCTAGTCCTGTTCCACGGAATCCACCATATTGCACCGCATGTTCCTACTGTAGCGCAGAACGGGCAAACCAAAACAACAGCTCGAGATGGGGCTTTTCACATTATGCAGACATCCCAAGTCTCCCGGAAGTTCCGGGAGTCTCCCGCATATTGATAGCGACTGCCTGATGCCCGCAAATTACTTAAAATCTCCCGGAATCTAGAGCGAGCGAGCAAGTCCGCGCAGGCGAGACCAACGTGCTCCAAACCGCGTAAGCATCTGTGTAGCGCGCACACGACAGAGAGGGAGAGGGAAGGAACAGGAGCACCAAGGCAGAGGGAGAGTACCCTAAAAAACGAAAATATAAGACACATTTTACAACAGACTATACAAAGGTGTACCCCTGTCTTAGAAAAGTAAATCACAAAGACAGTCTTGCTCGCTGTACAATCTGTAACAGTGATTTCAGCATTGCCCATGGCGGGTTAAATGACTGTAAAAGACATGTTGAGGTGAGTTCAACAAGTTTCATTTCATGTGCATATTATTCAGGCCGGCTAGTTGCCAGGGCTACATGAAAACAACAAACTCCTTAGACCTGTTTAAAGTTGCAATGGAATAAAAATAAAAGCAGTTAACATAAATAGTATAAGCAGCATATAAATAGTAAAAGTAATCTACATATTTAAACATAATTAACAAAGAATTGCATAGGGCTATAATTGCATAGGGCCTATAGAATGATTATATCTTTTAGGGACCACAACTTGTTAGGGAGCGCAGGGAAATAGGCCTAGGCCTACATGAAGGTTACATGGCTTTGCAGGTTGGGATGTCTGCATTATGCCATGTCACGGCCACCGCAGGTACTTGCACACGTTTGTTAAAGGGAAGGGTGCTCAGCTGGTTGCAATTCTGTATACAGACATCCAATGGAAGCTGATCTCCTGCCATTACATTACATTACATTTAGTCATTTAGCAGACGCTTTTGTCCAAAGCGACGTACAAGGGAGAGAATATTCAAGCTACGAGCAATAGAACCTGGTGTAACAATAAATAAATACTACTTTACATTAGAAATATAACAAAATGAAATAAAAAGAAAGAAAGAGTGCAGAAGTGTAACTGCTGTAATTGCAAGTTACGCACTAGTCGAAGTGCCAGTTAGGACGGGAAGTGCTCTCTGAAGAGTTGGGTCTTCAAAAGCTTCTTAAAGGTAGAGAGGGACGCCCCTGCTCTGGTAGTGCTGGGCAGCTCATTCCACCAACGTGGAACTACAAATGAGAATAGTCTGGACTGCCGTGCTTGCACAGACGGCAGTGCCAAACGACGCTCACTAGAAGAGCGCAGCATCCTGGGTGTAACATTTGCCCTTACAAGAGCATTTAGGTAGGTGGGAGCAGAACCATCAAGCACTTTGTAGGCAAGCATAAGTGACTTGAACTTAATGCGAGCAGCTACAGGCAGCCAGTGGAGGTCAATGAGTAGCGGGGTGACGTGTGCCCTCTTCGGTTGGTTGAACACCAGACGCGCCACCGCGTTCTGGATCATTTGTAGTGGTTTCACCACGCAAGCCGGCAGGCCCGTTAGGAGGGCGTTGCAGTAATCAAGGCGTGAATTCACCAAGGTTTGCACCAGCAGCTGGGTGGCATACTGGGTTAGGTACGGCCTGATTTTGCGGATGTTGAATAGCGCAAAGCGGCAGGACCTAGAGACAGAGGCAATGTGGTCCGTGAAAGTCAGTTGGTCATCAATAATGACCCCGAGGTTTCTTGCTGTTTTGGATGGAACAAGAGACAAGGAGTCAATATTGATGCTGATGTTGTGGTGGATGGCCTGTTTGGCTGGAAAGACCATCAGTTCCGTTTTGGCCAGGTTCAGCTGAAGGTGGTGGTTTTTCATCCATGTGGATATATCAGCAAGACAGTCCGAGATCCGCGCCGAGACAGTGGTGTCCTCAGGAGGGAAAGACAGCTTGATAAACCCCACTGTTCGTCAATGAGACCAATTACGTCATCGAGAGTAAAATACACTCATGCCATTGGGATTAAACAAGTTGCTTGGAACGCAAGCTTGACTTCCATTCGATTCATTATTGCGGGCCAGCACAACGACCTCTAGAGGGCGCTAAGGGCAAAACACAATTCATGCAGCAATATTAGATAATAAATGGAGAGACATGGGCTATGCTACAGATATACAGATACCGTTCAAATTCATGTCTATTTTTAGATTTAACTGGGCAAGCACCGCTTGCCTTGCTTGCCGTGACGACACGCCACTGAAGTAAACATAAGACCCATCTTGAACCGTACAAACAGCGCTGGATGGGCTCCTTGGCCTCCTCTACCTCGTCCTGTTTTACCTTCTTACCTGGTTCTACACCACGCAGCCTTACTCCTCTTTTACGTGGCTGTTGACCCTGTTCATTTCTTTGTTGTTCTTCCATTGTCAGAAAGTGTAATGTTGTGGTGTGTGTGTGTGTGTGTGTGTGTGTGGTGTGTGTGAGGTGCTCTGTCTAAATATGCTTGTGTATGAGTGTGTGTGTGTGTGTCTGTGTGTGTGTGTGTGTGGTGTGTGTGTGTGTGTGTGTGTGTGTGTGTGTGTGTGTGTGTGTGTGTGTGTGTGTGTGTGTGTGTGTGTGTTTGTGTGGTGTGTGTGTGAGGTGCTCTGTCTAAATATGCTTGTGTATGAGTGTGTGTGTGTGTGTGTGTGTGTGTGTGTGTGTGTGTGTGTGTGTGTGTGTGTGTGTGTCTGTGTGTGTGTGTGTGTGTGTGTCTGTGTGTGTGTGTGTGTGTGTGTGTGTGCGTGTGTGTGTGTGAGGTGCTCTGTCTATATATGCTTGAGTGTGTGTGTGTGTTGTGCACTGTCTATATATGCTTGAGTGTGGGTGTGTGTTGTGCACTGTCTATATATGCTTGAGTGTGTGTGTGTGTTGTGCACTGTCTATATATGCTTGAGTGTGGGTGTGTGTTGTGCACTGTCTATATATGCTTGAGTGTGGGTGTGTGTTGTGCACTGTCTATATATGCTTGAGTGTGGGTGTGTGTTGTGCTCTGTCTATATATGCTTGAGTGTGGGTGTGTGTTGTGCACTGTCTATATATGCTTGAGTGTGGGTGTGTGTTGTGCACTGTCTATATATGCTCGCCAATTGAAGGTTCATGAGTTGCATGATATTTTACTGGTCTATCAAACACTCACACATTCCCCTTCAAAAGTGAAAGTCAAGATGAGAGCGATGAGAGATGAGATCAGTTCAGGAGACATATACCAAAGAGGTCTAATAGAAATGTATAAAATATAATTGGCAGATTATGACAACTGGTTCAACACTTTTGCATGAAATTACTTATGCAATGAACTGATGCCTAGATGTTTGGGGGGTACGACTATTCAGAGGACCAGTATAGTACATATTGACCAACATGACTTTGTTTGTAATTGATATTGTTTATAATGTAAATAATATGTTTGTTATTGATAATGTTTATAATGTTAATAATAATGGTTGTAATTGATAATGTATATAATGTAAATAATAATGTTTGGAATTGATAATGTAAGAAAGCGCAGAGAAATGTACACAACCATCTGCATGACTGGGCCAAAGCTTTTGGTATTTGTTCAAAAGAAAGAGAAATTGCTTTTATGATGTGCGAAAGTGTCTAGATAAGGTTGAACTAATTCTGGTCTGAGAATTTTTTTTTAGAAGTCTGTTCCTGCTAACTAACACACCATTTCTTCTTTGGAAAGAAGGGGGCGAGGTGGTGTAAGATATAAGAACACATTGTTCGACTGAAATCTCAATGACATGAAAGTTAATGAAAAAGCAAAAGAAACATTTTTGCAAAGCTTGCATACTTTTGTTAGACAAATCACTGATAAAGACATAGATACATCACAAAGACATAGATAGAAAAGAGCAGGGCAAGGTAAATAAGGCAATCTACTGCTAGGTTGAACTGGTGACATTGCTTTGAATTACTTGATTGAGTCTCTCTTCACTCTCTCCTAAGAAATGGCTTTTACTGTGCCACACTGGTGCCCTGCTTGAGTGGAACGCCAGAGCTATCAGCGAGTTCTGCCACCCCGAAGTTCCACCATGTTTAGGATGCCAGGACAGCGTGGGTGACGACCAAACATTGCATAATACGGTGTACTTTTTGTAAACCTTTGCTGTGTTGTGTTGATGACTATGCTTTTAAGGTGAATGTCCCAGTCGTCCAGATTTTCATTGCAATATTTTGCAAATCTATTCTTTACTGTGTCAGCTAATCATGCCCATTTGTCTGTGGATGGTAAGCGTTTAATTCCAAACGTCGAAAATATTCCCTTATTAAGATCATTGACAAACTCCCGACCTAGATCTGTAATGATCTTTTCCATAAGTCCAAAGTCTAACAGTGTGCCTGCAATCTTTTTTGACACATCGAAACCTGTCTTGTTACAAAGGGGCATTGCAATTTTGTGAACAGGTTCGTTATTGTCATAATATACTTCCTTCCCTTTGCAACAGTATGAAGTGGTCCTATCAAATCAACTCCCAGAACAGTCCATGACTGGGACACTTCAATTGGCCGCAACAGTGAGGCCACTGTTTTAATGTTGCCATGGTGCAGGCATTGAGGACATTCTGATAGCCAAAATGTCCACCTGTTGCAGGATTGTCATGGCATTCCCTAAGATCCTCATGTCTCATGTCTCATTTGAAACTTTTTCATCTAATCCATCAGACCTATGATAAGGAGAGTAACAAGGTCCTAACCAAAAATCCTATATAATTTATAATCTGAAATTATTAAATATGTCACTATCTAATCTAATTGATAGTCGTTACAGCTGCTGTTACAATATTAAAAGACAAACAAGATATTCACATCTAAAAGACAATGTTTTCGTGGGAAACATTGTAATGAAACTTTATACAAAGCAACTGCAAGAGTCGTGGGGAAATTAAACCGGTCTGCCCAATGAAAGACATCTGCCCCCTCTAATGAGGAGGTACAAGTTTTTTTATTGTCTCAGCCTAACAGGCTTTGCAGCATCATTGTATGTTAGTTCGGCCTATAGTGGTCAATAGTCCACACGCTTGAAAAGCTGCGTAGGCCACACGGAGGACAATTCCCCACTTTTCATTTCATAATCTTCTTCTACACCCTCTAATATAGAAATCTGACCCTTATATTAAGGAGATACCAGTTCTAGTTGTTTCAGCCTAGCTGCAGCATCAGAGGTCAATAGGTGTCGATTGCCTGATTTTTGAACGATCATATTTGGTTTTGCATATTTTACATTGTGCTTAATGTTACAGCCAGTAAGTGCAGACACTTCATGACATGAGCAGTAGGAGGCCTTGGAGGACGTTCATGGTAGGTGACCTGTTGTCAAATAAAACCCCATGTGAAATAAACAGCCAAGCCAAGATGGCAATAGTTTGACTACCAACTTAGTGTAAGTAACTATTAACATCTATTAACATCTATTAACATCTTATTTGACACTGTGTAAAAGTTTGATTAACAAGTCAGTCGTGTATTTAGCCTATTTACTTTAGTAACTTAAAAGCTTTAACATATATATAAATATATATATATATATGTTAAAGCTTTTAAGTTACTACAGTTAATATATAAAATATATAATAATACATATATATAATATATATATAATATATATGATTGAAGGTTATTTTATGAAACAAAATATGTTTGTGAAACATACACTCAGAAATGTGCTACACATCTAAGTTATACTTCGGGTAGGACACTTTCTAGATACACCCTGTAAAGTGTTCCTTACTCAAACTCACTTTTCACTTTTTTCTAATCAGTTTGCTATTTCGGTCAGGTGACTGGTCTTAAAGAATCATTAATTAGTATTACTTCCGGGTATACGGATTATTTACTGAAAACCTCCATGAGAGACACAGTTTGCGAATCTTAGCTCTTGATTGGCTAAACCACCGAAGCTTGTGTTCAAGTGGATAGCAAACCTACGAATCACTGCATCCGTTTTCCGCCCCCGACATACAGGAATAAAACCTGTAAGCGTGTTGAAACGTTTTCGGTTGGGATTTCTCACGGTGCACCGAGTCAAGGTAAGTGCATATGTTGCAAACTGAGAATCAGTAGGTAACTTTAGCCTAGTAGGATTGTTCGCTTTTTTTTTGTTGTAAAATTACAACGACATCTATCTAACCACTTTCCGAGTAACCGTCCATGAGACGCATATCAGGAAAGTGGAAGTAGATAAATATTTCCGTTATACAGATTTTGTTCACACGCTATGAGTTTGTCATGAGTTTGTCAGAAAAGTGACCAGCCGAGGGGGTTATGGCTTTTTAGCTGTACTGCTGTGTGCTCAGCATAGGGAACCTAGTTGTTTAAGGGCAAGTATAATAAAGATGATCTTGGATCATCGTTATATTCCTGATCTTCATTCAAATGCTTAACTGTATCAGATGGGTAGACCTGACAGGTGCCGTTCCTTTGATTTCTGGCTGCCGCTGTATTTAATTTAATATTTCACCTGCCACTGTCATTTTGTTACAGTTGTAATACATATATGTTAATGGCACGTAGGTTTAAGTTCAGGGAAGTGTGTTTTTTTTTCTTCCTTATACAATCAAACTCTACATGATTAGCAAGCTATTTTGAGATATGTAACAGATATGGTATATAGCCAGCAGTTGACTGTTGAAGTAATATAACTGATTTTCTTTCAGTTTTGAGTTTTCTTTTTTTTTTACCTTCACACTAACAGCCATATGCACTGTTCTAACAATTGTGCACACCATCCTAACATCACATAAAACCCCTTCTCAAGTGTGCACCTGTCTCTCGATCCCACTTCACAAACAGAGGCATCCCTTGATGGGAATGTTTGGCGTGGCGACGGTCGGGTCAGACAGTGTCACCATGGCTATCGACTACTAGGTTTCAGGGTTGTGACACTCAGGCTGCATAGCAAACCGTCTGCATCCAAACTCAGTTTTATGGTTTTACAGGCCCCCTTGTGACTGACACTGTTTGCGAAGACCTTCACTCCGGAGAAGTTCAACATTCACTCACCACTCCTTCCTGTATTTTATCTTTACGATAACTAAAACTGGGTTTATTATTAACAAAGGGATGGGCATAGTAGATAAGACAGGGATTCTGTCCGCATCCTCATAGTCATAAACTCACCTACTTCTATGAGACCATTTTTGTCAGGAGTTTAATTAATAATTAAGCTTAATAACTGACTTGCCTATATTTTGTAGATGTGCTATTGTAGGTTACAGCTTTGTGTCAAGTTGTTTCTTTGCTTTTTAAGATTGTTAAAAGAATATCATAGAATTTCTTATTTTGGATTGTTTATTTAATTGTATTAGGGTATTCCGGTGTTAAAATTAATGGTATGACTACTTGAAGCTACATATGGTTTTACTATGGGTGGTTATAGATTACACAGTACAATAGCACCCTTTCAATGGCCTTCATTCTCGAGGGTGAGTTACCTGGAGTAGGTCTCTGGCATGAGTGTCATTTTAACTCTAGTTAGTTCTGGAGAAAGTTGTTTAGTCATTCAAGGGAATAACAACCTCTCAAAATTAATTTTACGTTCACACTTCGCTTTATAACTTTCACAGAAAGTTCTTTGAATGGCTGCAGATTCAGTGTAGGTCTGTATGGACTTTGTCAGTACTGGTCGCCTGCCCTGGACAGACTCCGCCAGGCCAATACAAAATGAACCGCTGAATGTCTAATCACAGATGGACTTCATTTCAAAGATTAAAATAGTTTCTTTTGACTTTTTTTGACAGATGGTTGTCGTTAAGGATATGTCCTTCAAGGCCGGCCAGGAGCTGAAGATCTCTGGCAAAGCCAAAGAAGCCACCGCGTGAGTTCATTTAAAAAGTATGGTAGTGTACCACTGAAGAACTCTAAATGCCTGAGTTTCTTCAAAAGTCGTAATAATTTTGTCAAATTACACTAACCATAAACACTGCCTAGCACTGGAAGGTTCAGAATATTAATTTGACTGAAGTGTGTCTGTTTGCCACTATGAACAATAACTGCAGTAGTAATCTCATCTCTCTCTCTCTGTCTCTGTCTCTCTCTCTCTCTCTCTCTCTCTCTCTCTCTCTCTCTCTCTCTGCGTGTGTGTCTGTCCTTTCTTGTATGTCTCCAGGTTCTATATCGAAATTGGCCACGATGACGACGCCATAGCCCTTCACTTCAACCCGCGTTTCGATTCTCATGGGGATTGCAACACCATCGTTTGCAACTCCAAACAAGGGGGCGCCTGGATGGATGAGCATAGGGAGTCCTGCTTCCCCTTCCAGCCTGACGAGGCGTTCAAGGTGAGGGGTGTCGGTGTCAGTGTGTACTTCCCTTCGTAGGAGGGGGTCGGTGTCAGTGTGTACTTCCCTTCCTAGGAGGGGGTCGGTGTCAGTCTGTACTTCCCTTCCTAGGAGGGGGTCAGTGTCAGTCTGTACTTCCCTTCGTAGGAGGGGTGTCAGTGTCGGTGTCAGTGTGTACTTCCCTTCGTAGGAGGGGTGTGAAAGCCTCGTGCCACCTTTCCAACTTTCATTTTCTTTATTTGAATGTTAGTTTGGGTAATGCATGTTGCTATTTCATTGGGCTAATACATAATTGAACAGTTACAAACTGTTTAGCGATATCATGGCAACTTTTCAGTGTCTGTATTCCCTCTAGTGGTGGAATTTCACAGTTCAATGCATTCAGCTCGAGATGAGCTGCCCCTTTTAGTGTTCTGTTGAGTTCTGTTCCTTCTCCAGTTTTCTGTTGTTGATCAGCTGGTGCCACTGTATATATCTCGGCTTGAATTCAGGATTTATTTGTTCAATGTAAAAAAAGAACAGGTACTGATAACTTTTTTCTTTTTTAAATGTTCTCCATTTGTAGGTTATCATAACCTTCAATAATGAAACCTTTTATATTAACCTACCCGATGGCACCATGATGCACTTCCCCAACCGCTTCGGCGACGACAAATTCAAGTACATACATTTCGGAGGAGACGCCAAGATGCACAGCATCAAGATCAAATGAGGCAACCATCTTGGCTCGGCCAACCACCATCTCTGCAGTCATGTGCTACTGTCTGAGCTTTGTCCTGTCTCTGTCTCACTGTAGTATCATTCAGACGGCAGTTCATTTGAATATGTCATGGCCGCAATTTGACCTAACGATATTTCTGTGAATCATTAACTGTGAAAAATCTTTGGCATTTGTCTTGTGAAAAACATGAAATGTGCTCAACCTCCGTAACCTCTCCTTCGCATGACATAATTGTGGAGATGTATCTTCTATGAGTCTATTCCCAGTTCTTGACCACTAATAAAACATTTTACACAATGCTTTGTCCAGGGTCACTTTAAATGAAAATGTATGTGAAGTGTTTACAGTGTTATATTGAATAGTCTTCACACAATGGACAACCACTTTAGTGCCATCTATGACAAAGTAAGGTCACCAGCATCTCAACATTACCCGCCTCTCTAACTCCCCAAAGAATCTGTTGACAAAGGCTGACTTTCCCTTCCACTAGGTGGCATTATATAACACATTCTGATGGAAGCAAGGTATTCCAGAGACTGGTTCTGTGGCTGCATCATTTTATTTATAAATGGTGCTAAAGTTAGACAAAGTGATCAAATGTTGACTCTCCTGATTGTGGAGGCATCCACAGCCCAACCTTGAACTGGGTCTGACCGTGAGGCAGCTCAGTGGCAGCCATATTGGATGGGTTTTGAAAATGCAACCTTGTATTTTTCTCCCACTGCGTGCTTTTGAAGCGGAGCTGGCATCAGTGTGTCGGGCAGTATTTGAAGTTGGAGGTTCGGTCTATAGCCTCATCTTGGAATTATTTGTATACATCTCCTGTTTTTGTTTTTGAGATTTCCAGAACCTCAGACATTTTGAAACTTCATGAAAAACACTTGAAAATCATTCCTTTTTTTTTTTAATACTTCTAACGATAACTGTAAGAACATATTACATTTTACTATATCTAAAACAAATGAAAGGACAAAGCACAGTTTCTTTGTGACATAATGTTAAGTTTGCAAGCGATAGTCAAAAAACCCTAAAATGAGTCGCACTTGTTCCCATTCACATCCATTATAATACAGGCCTCTTGATGACGAAGGATAATACGCTGTAGTTTCTTTAAACATGGGGTTAGAACGGTTTTTTTTTATACATTTTGTAACTGTTTTAGTCCTCTTTCCAGTGACATTGGAATTACATGTACTTTATGGAGTCAAATGTTGTACTATCATACCCACTCTAACCTAGTTTCTCAAGAAGAAGTGCAAATGCTAAGGTGAAGCTAACAAAACAAAGGGGAAGCTTTAGCATCTATCACAGTGAACTCAAAACGGCTGACGTAAGTCGGAAACAATCAGAGTAACATACGGGTGTGGGCTGGGGTCATAAACAGGAACCATTAGATCATCATGATCATAATTGATTAAACTTCATAACTGACCCAAGGAGCTAGTGTCAAACATGATGAAACAATAGCACTAGGCCTACTCTCTCCTCGGGGAGCACAGCGATATGTGGCGCTGGCGCAAGCTCATCTCCCGCTCTACGCACACCCTTATCACCACCGCTGATATCGCCCAACGGTGGAGCCCTACTTGTTATCGGGCTGGACAGGCCGTGCTAAACGCTTCGCATCAGCAGATTCATCACTGTGTTGACATCACCTGCTTCTGCAGAAGGGAAGATGACTCACCTGCTTAAAAGCCTGTGAACTCACTCTGTCCAACTGCACACGACTTGTATGTATAAATTCAGGAGAGTAACTGCTGTGTACACAGGTCGGTAAAAAAAGGTAAAAGTAATTCCAAAGCTGCACACGACCTGCGTACTGCACACGGTTGTTGATACATGTATATGTACATGTATGATGTATATGTTTAACAGACAGACATGGTGTATGTATGCAAGAAAACATTCTAAGTCCATGTGACTAATAGTTTCTATTCATCTGAGAAAACGGAGAGACAGAACAGAATTTCTGCAGAATACGATTGTAGAATAAATCAGTGAGAAAAGAGACAATAGTTTTGACTTTTGACTTTGTAGTCTTGCAAGCACTGCATTAACACAAACAAAAACAAAATCAAGCAAACATCCAGATTAGCCCTGATCAGAACAATCCAATTAGCTAGTTAGCATTAGCATGCTGACCAGCCAGTTTCTCTCCCACTATTTGTGCAGACACTAGAGCCAACTGTTGCCTGTTTATTTAGTCAGGACCAAATGATTCAGACCAAACTATTCTGCGACTAATTAAGCGTGCCATTGTTTGAAGATGGCCACTTTTTAGCAGATGGCTCAGTGTGGCCACGGTCCAGTGACTGCTGTCCAGGCCTATCTTGTTCATGTATTTTTCTCATGCTGGTGAATAATGGCCGACCTCAGGGAGGAACCACATTCTTGGGAACAATTTGTGGAGTGGCGTGAAAAGGCCCGTGCCTGCTGGCTGAGGAATGTGGCGGGCCGGGGACACATTCCACACAGCTCGGGTCTCGGCGCAGACACACACACACACACACACACACACACAGAGGAAGTGAGAGTAACCCACCCACAGGCTTTGGACTTTGTGCTCCAACAGAGGTACCGAAGAAATAATCCAGCTTGCAATGATAAATTCTGTGTCCTTTAAACTGAAACTGTTGTAGGACCACCCTCCCCCCCCCCAGACCAATTATTCCAATATGCCCTTCAGACAACTTACCTCTCTTTCAATAAAGAATCAAAAGTGACAAAAACAGTAAAACAAAATAAATTAAAGTATAAAGGGTAAAATTAGCTTACACAAAATCTATGTCTCCTGTTGTCTCTAAACTGTGATGTACACAAAAGAACGATAGGAGAATCCACAGATGGAAAATAAAACGAACATGATCTGCTCCTGCTCGTCGTACTCTAGAAGGATTACAAGACTGCATAGCATGTGGCACATAGCATCAGATACTCTGGATAGCTCAGCTTCTGAAAATCCAGACACACCTTACATACATCACTTGTTGTTACGATATACACATGTCCACTATGAAGAAACTGTGGAAGAATGATTAAACAGTTGACAAATTACACTAAATATACCATACATCACCAACGTGCAGAAGACTGAGCACTACGTATCACTAAGCACATTACAGTAAATCATTATGTAAACCAACCAATATTTCTAAAGTAAGCACTTTGTTTTTGGCTAAATGCATTTCAACATGGAACATAACGGCTTACACGATTTCCTACTTGACATATTCTTACTATTTTCCTCAATGGATCACTTACATTCAAGTCATCCATCTATTTCAACATCACCCTCCACAGTCAACCGCCTCCGCCAGATACACACACAAATCCATACTGATTTGGTGAAGAGACCACACTTCCATCTTTGTCTCAGGTGCTCTCTCCGGCTGATCTTCCGGCACTCCATGTTGCCATTATGGAGAAATTGCAATCCACAAATAGAGGTGTATACTCTTAATAAGTGAACAAGGTGCAGCGACCTTCTCTCTAAGAGAGGAAACACACCAAATCCCATCACACCAAATCAGAGCAAAAAACCCTGAGGTCTTCAGCAGAAAGCAGACAGAGGTGGACAAAGCCCTACTTTTACTATCATGCAGAAAAGTACCACAGAGTGCAGCGATTACAAATCCTGGGTGCCTGCGGCAATGGGAGCCCCAGCGGCTGCCGAACCCACTTCTGTCCGACTGGACCCGGCCGAGTGGCTCCGCTGGGCCAGGTAGTCCTTATAGTTGCGGGTGAGGAGTGTGTAGAGCAGCGGGTTGACACAGCTGTTGCCGTAGGTGAGGCACGTGACGAAGAAGTTGACGTAAGTGTGGGCGGCGGGCGAGAGCTCGCGCAGCGACTCGGGCGAGAAGAGCTTCACCAGCTGCCAGCCCCAGAAGGGCAGGAAGCAGGCCCAGTAGCACACCACGATGCTGAAGATCATGGCCACCACCTTGTGCTTGAGACTGCGCCGACGCTTCCTGGAGGAGGACGACGACACCGAACGCTCTCCGCCGCCGCCGGGGCCGCCGCTGCGTCTGGCCAGGTTAGCCTGCGCCGCCCAGTAGCGCTTGGCCAAGCCCGCGTACAGCCCCACCATCACCAGGCCGGGCACCAGCATGCTGGTGATGAAGAGCACGGTCAGGTAGGCCCGGAAGGCCTCGGGGGTCCAGGTGGGGAAGCAGATGCGCTTGACCAGGCCGGCCGAGCTGGGTCTGCCCTCGCGCAGCCGGATCATCACCATCATGGGCAGTGTGAGCATGAAGGCCAGCAGCCAGAGGGCCAGCGCCGTCAGCCAGTGGGTGCGCACGTTGGACGAGCGGCGGGCACGGAAGGGCGCCGCCACGGCCCGGTAGCGCTCCAGGCTCATGGCCACCAGGACGAAGACGCTGGCGTGCATAGTGAGCAGGTCGAGGCTGAGCAGGATGCGGCAGCCCGTCTCGCCGAAGAACCAGTTGTGGGCGAAGTAGGTGCACACCACGAAGGGGATGGTGCCCAGGTAGAGCAGGTCGGCCATGGCCAGGTTGAGGATGAACACGTACATGGAGCCGGTGCGGCGCAGCACCGCCGAGCGCATCACCAGGAGCGTGTAGAGGTTGCCCGCCATGCCCAGCACACACATGCTCAGCAGCGTGGCGCCGAGGAGGGAGGTCACCCACGCGCCGCTGCCACCACCACCACCACCACCACCACCCGCCCCACTGCCACCGCCCCCCGAGGCGGAGGTAACGTTGGGTGTCTGGTTCATGCTGTGAGAGCTCGCCCAAGGGAAGATATAAATTCCTGCGCGATAGATCCTTGGAGTGCCTTACGGCTGAAATCATTCAGCCTATACACTTCCAGATGAATGAATCTATTATTTTAAGGTGAGCTTGAAGCTAATTGAAGATAGTATGAAAGATCAGAGCAAGATAAAGCAAAGGTAAAAAAAAAAAACAGACTTCCTCTCCTTTAAGCCACACAATTCAGGCTAGATATTAGTGGACATAACTTTGGAGTTCTTGGTTCGGTCCACACACACAAATACCACCACTCCGCCATGGTCCGGTTCTCCCTCATGCAGTCCAGGCAAACAGAAGAGATAGAAGGGCGTGTGTCGAGGCGCTCCCTCGCTGCTGTCTCCAGCGCGACTGCCCACTGAAGTGGCCCTCTGGCCTTACTCCCCCCCCTGCGCTTCAGCAGGTTCTGTTCCTCTGGATGTCCCCCGAAATGCAGGTCCACGAGATTCTGGGCTGATTTGTCCGGAGCTTAGAATCAGTACTGTGGTTTCCCCCTATGGTTCTGGCTGTATGTGACAGGATCGGCAGACTCTTCTCTTGTGCTCCTCTTTCTCTATCTACTCTCCTCTTCTCTCTCCCTCTCTCTCCCTCCCTCTATCCCTCCCTCTCTCTCTCCCGCTGTCTCTCGCCCCTGTCTCACCATCTCTCGGGTAGGTGCCACCCAGCGTGGCTTGCGCTGGATTTACGAGGTTCTTGTTGGCTCGTCCTGCATGTCGTTTGAACACCAGGGTGTAGTTTTGCACACCACAGCTCCGAGCCGGAGTACGTCACATCTCTCATCACCCATAAACCCACCTCACCCCACCCCACCCATCGCCAACACCACCTGGCTGGATCCTCACTCCCCAGTGAAGTCAGATCTGACAGTTCATAAATGAAGAGCAGGGTGTGTGAAATAATGAAATCTAGAACTTAGATTCAAACATATGGGTCAAACAATCAAATATTGATCAACCTGAATTCAGCTCTGACTTCGAGCTTTTTACTTATATCTTTTAGTTTTTTGTAAGCAAAACGTCATGTTCAACAAAAATGATAATAAAAAGGTGAGATGGCAAATAGATGACAAAGAAACTAGTCTTTTATTATAAACAGTGACTGAATGTTTTCCCACTGATTCACTCACTGCTACACAATATACTGGCAGTGTGCGCTGAACGATAGATATACAAGAATTTTACATGATAAACCACATCAAAACGACTGCCATTCTCATAGTTCTTGTTCTGGGACCCTGTGACAAAAAAGGGTAAGTCCCAAGAACATATTTGTTTTTATTCAATATTCTACTTTAATAACTGAAGGAGGCAAAATGGGAGAGTTGAGGACACAGAGAACACCACTAGGTGGCGCCCAAAGACAAAGATTCATGTTAGAAAAACAAATTAGACAAAGCACCCACTAGGAATTTTCCTGGCTGGTTTGTGGTAGTTGTCTGGAAAACCCCATTACTATCATTATTAAGACAGTACTCTATATGTTCCAGGAAATGCCTTTCTTAAACAATAAAACCCTACCACTGTACAATGTAAAGAACAACTGCTTTTGAATGACAGTGGACCACAGTGTGTATACTTTAGTGTATGAATGAGTCCAGGACAGTGGAATATAATAACTAGAACCTGCTCATGAAACAAAGCTTTCAGTAGTGTTACACCTGTTTTGCTCATACACAGTTCACCCTTGCGCCATGACCCCTGAAGGTTAAAGGTCAGGAAAGATGGGCAGAGGTCAGTGATGTGTACACAGCGGATGACGGGAGGAAAGGGGGGCGTCCAGCTCCGTCAGTGCTTGTACTTGTAGAGGGCTTCCACTGGGGAGGAAGAACACAGACATGTCATGCATTAAGACACAGAATGATCATCTGTAGTAGAGGATGTGGGCAGTCTTGTTCAGAGAAGGCCTGGGTCGCTGCTGCTTCCCAGTGCTACTATGCAGGCGTACGCCTGGTACAGTTAATTTGTTATGTAAAAGACTGAGACCAGTTCAGTGAGTTGAAAGGGTGTGTTGGTATGTGAAGGCATGCTCCTACTTGCCCATACGAACACTGACCTCTGGTGTAGGGTTACTATAATCACTGTAAAGTAGCTGCTGTCTGAAACTACAATGTTGTGTTAGTTCAAAATATCTGCTATCTACATCATCACAATTTATAATCCTTTCAAACATGAAAATGTCTAATGAAAATGTAATAATAATAATAATAATAAAATATAAAAATTATAATAATAGCAGCTCAGGGGGGTATTCTAGGTATGTGATTTAGTGACAACCTTTTAAGGTTATTCCAATTAAGTGGTAAACCTCCTAATAGAAGAGCTATATGGCTTAATTCTCCTAGCAAAACAAAGCCATATGCCCTTCTTTTAGGAAGTTACACTTACTCTGAGTTACTTGGAATACCCCCCTGTTGTTCCCGTTCAAGCTCAACTGTGCTCATAACTTCAGGAGTTCATTCCCAGGACACAGAAATACTGATCAAATATCTGTCTTACATGTACTGTAAGCCACTATAGATGAGAGCATTGGCTAAATGAATGAGTGAATGTCAGTGTGGTCACGAGCACACAGATGAGAGCATTGGCTAAATGAATGAGTGAATGTCAATGTGATCACGAGCACACAGATGAGAGCATTGGCTAAATGAATGAGTGAATGTCAGTGTGATCACGAGCACACAGATGAGAGCATTGGCTAAAGGAATGAGTGAATGTCAATGTGATCACGAGCACACAGCGCAGACTCTGTGTGCAGGCCTTACTGCTGTACTCCTGCGGTGACATCTGCGTGATGAGGACGCCGTTGAAGAGCCTGAGCCAATCCTGCTGCTCGCTCTCCGTCTCGCAGGTGAACAGGAAGCTGCGCTCGGGCGTCAATATGGTGATGCCGTAGGACCAGGAGCCGTTGCAGTGCGTGCCAGCGGGCAGGCCGGCGCTGGCACTGTAGCCAAGCTCGCCGTTGCCCAGGAACACCTCGCCTTTAGCAAAGGCATCCTGGGAAAAGGGGGAGACACAGGAGACAGAGCAGGGTTGGAG
>NC_045175.1:890031-920031 GCF_900700415.2 Clupea harengus | reverse complement strand
AAGAGCGGATTATCTGCGCTTTCAAGGTGGCTGCCTTGCACACACAAAAAAGAAACGGCTTAAAATAATGGCGCTACGGCAGGCTGGGCAGGGCGCCAGGCAGAGGGAGGCGTGTCTGAACACGCCAGGCCTCCAGACAGGAGGAACTACAGGTAGAGAGGAATTCATGACTGAGGACCCAGAGAACGGGGGGATTTGTGCTTTAAATAGGTGTCACGTAACAGCTAATTAGCCCACCCTTCAGCCCTGTATACTGTTACAGTATCGCAAGCGCTACATAAGCGCTAATAAACGGGTCTGAAGGAGCGACGCCAGGTTTTGTGTTTGAAGTGGAATACAAAATACAAATGTCTGGGTCATGGCTTGAACACATTTGGTTTGAGTACACCTTTTAATACAGAGTTCTTAGAAGTGTCTACCACAACTTGAAATTTGAACTGGCTATGTAAATAATCTAAGGATATTTGGCGTAGGATTGTAGGATTAGTGTACTACACAAAGATTTCCTCAAACACTGTTCATATATACAGTATGTCAAACAGACACCCATGTATTTATACTGTATATTGTATGTACATGTTAAGCTAAGTCCTGAGACTTACATCATATTTGGTGAAGTACTTCAGTGTTCCTTCCCACTCAGAGAGAACGAATCGGCGGCTGAGGAACTGCCCGTTGTCCCGCCCCCTTTTCATCAGCATGCCATCCCTCGTTGCTGTTTGTCAGTCGGACATGTCAATCAGTGCACCAGAGGGGACCTATGGTCGATTAAGCATTCTCTGAACACACCAGGGAGAGTCACTCACCCTCCTCATAGGTCAGCTTCTTCCCAGCCTCTGTGAACTCCTTCCTCTCGTACTTGGCTCTGATCCACTGCTGCCTCAAGACCCTGACACACACACACACACACACACACACAGCCAAACACACACACACACACACACACACAAAAATAACACGCACACACACACAAACACACACACACACACACACACACACACACACACACACAGCCACATACCAACATGAATAAATATACATGGCATATAATGATAGAAAAAAAAGAAAAGCAAGTACTTCAATAAATTAACCAGACACTGTCAGTTAATTTTCAGTCTGGAAATGCTCAACAACATAGATTGTTTTTACCATAGATTCTGTCCCTACACTGCCAATCAATAATCTGTTTAGTTTAGGGATTGAAAAAGAAAGACTAGACAAATGCCACATTTGGATCCATTTTACCAGACGCTAGGTGGATAGACTGCATAAAGCAAGAGGCTGAATCTAGGCCTTTCTTGGGAGAAAACATATGATGGCTCATGTCCTTACTTGGCACGATAAGTCTGAGCTCAAAATGGCCTCTCAGCATTCATGGAAGTGAGCTAGTAGCTGATACAATCACTTCTCATACAGTGTTGACTGGCACTCATTAGCTGCACCCCTTGCCCAATCTGGATCCAGTGGAATGTTTCCAGACCCAGAATGAAAGCAGTGAATGCGCGCTGGCAGCACCAAATGATTCACCCACTGCAGCCAAGCCAAACCCCAGCTCTCCCAGGACGGCTTACAATAGCCTCTCTCTGGAGGTGCCATCTCCAAAATGATCATCACCACTGAACTGAACAGGCTTGGAAAACACAGAGCACATGACATGAACGACAGCTCCCGTCCTCCCCTCTCAGCACATGTGTTCTGTGGGCTGAGATCTGTGAAGCACACCCGGTAGACACAGGGACACTGGGACTTCCAGCACTCTCCAGGTCTCTCCCACTGTAAGCGATCCCTAATTGGGCCCTTTGTTCGTACAAAGAGGAGCTCTAACAAGCCATCTGTCTTGGCGCCGTCCCCAGAGGAAGCCTGTGGAGCCGAGGGTCAGGCTGTAATCGTCCCTGCCTGCTCTATCCTCTCCTACCCGGTTTCTCTCCTCTGGCCTCTTTTCCTTGAAAATCCTGTGCGTGCTGAAAGTGTGTCCATTCAGCATGGCTCTCATAAGTACTAATGGCTCTGATATGTAAAGCCTCTGAGACAGACAGAGAGACGGACGGACGAAGGGACGGAAGGACAGGCAGACCGACAGACAGACAGACAGACAGACAGAGAGAAAGAAAGAAAGAGACCGGAGACATAGAACATAGAATGAGAGAGCGATAGAACAAGTGTAATAATGGAATTCAATTAAAATAAAACGTATGAAAAAAAAAAAGAAGGAAAGTGACAAAGATCACGAAACAAAGCACTTGGACGGTAAAGACAGTGGAGCCACGTTATTACCAAGGGGTGCCAGCCTCCGGGATATCCTTGAACGGAAAGGAGCAGAAGTGAAGGATTGGGGAGGGGGGAAAGGGAGGAACGGGGGGAGGGGAACCACTGGCCAGGGAACAAACAGTGCTGGAGAGGCCATCATCATTTGGATAAGTAGCCCGCAGGCCAGGGCTCTCATTACGGGTACGAGATAAACACTCGAGCCTCTCTGTGAGCACACCGCACACCGAGGGTCAGGTCAACATCGTCCCGCTGGCGCACATAGCAATCAGCCGCCACCACACTTGAAACACTCTGTAAGAGGTGTGTGTGTGTGTGTGCGTGCGTGTGTGTGTGTGTGTGTCTGCGCACATCTAAACAACATAAGGAGCAACACAATGAAGGCCCTCTTGATGACACGGCACGAGGGTGTTCATAGGGTGAGAGTACCAAAACGAGTTACTAATCAGCATGCAAAGAGCCTCATCACCATTCCTGAGACAGAGCCAGAGACAGAGATTCAGAGATTGTCCTTCTAAACACTATATACACTACCTCCACTGTTATTGTTGTATAAGTAACTGTATAATGTTAGTTATTACATTCCGGCAATATGACATGGGTAAGAATGGGGTTGGTAAAAGATATCCCCACGGCTGTGTTTCAGCTTGAGGCCGAGTGAAATGTAATGAATTGCAAGTAATTACATTTCTCAGATGTTCTCCCTTGTTCTTTTTATTAAAACGCTTCTTGCATTGAAGTGAAATCATACCCCCTTTCTTTGACCATGTACAGTATGTACTCACTAGACTGAGACCAGATCATTCAGTGTGCTGCACTGCAGGGCACAGAAGAGTCATGCGAGTTAAAGCTGACAAATTCAATTCAATTCAATTCAACTTTATTTCGCCATGTATACAGATACTAGGAATTTGTTTTGGTATTCTCCATGCAGGCTATAGTATCACCAAACTATCTCCTGCACGAGATCTCCACGGCCGCTACACAAGCGCCATCGGAAATGTTAGTATGTAAAAACTCTGTTTGTCTGCATATAAGGTCTAAATGAAATGCTTCTATTGGGGGAAACTCTTCTAATTATTATAATGGTTTTGATTGCTAGGAATGACTGAAGGCCCTTTACTCTGTAATCTGACCTGGATAACTGAAACACTGCATTCTGTCCTCTATCATTGACATGTTTTAAACCTATTCTATCACACAAATGAATAAGTACACACACATACATCCACTGACGCTCACCCAGCATAGTAAAAGGAATGTTGCCGGGGGGGAAGAACTATCTATCTCACCCCCTTGAGGTTACAGAACCTGATATGTGTGATGTGCATTCTAATATAAGAAAAGAGCTAGATAGGCACACATGCACACACGCACACAGACACTCTCTCTCTTGCTCTCTCTCTCTCTCACACACACACAAACACAGAGAGAGAGAGAGAGAGAGAGAGAGAGAGAGAGAGAGAGAATAATACATCCTCTGACTACTGGTGTAACATTTGGGCCAGAGGAGAAGACACAAAGGTTTGTTCATTCCACCCAGATGCAGAACAGCATACAACAGACTTTGATTAGTAGTCTAGTTCACACAGAGGTCACACAGAGGTCACAGAACAGGGCCACTATTTTAGTCATAAGTCATAAGACTTCAACGATGGGCTGTGGATAGCAGGCCTGCTCAATGCCATCATGCAGTAACACTACTCTTAATGAATCTTCCTCACAAACACTTATCCAGCGCTCATGAGTTATGATATGAGTTGATGTGGGGGTCAAATGAAAAGTGTGTGATTAAGTAGCTTTTGGCAGAGGAATATTACAAAGACAAAGAGGGGGCACACCTGTTCAATTCAAGGGGATAATGATCAGTAGGATGATAAGAACAAAGTTCGAACATGAAAAGGTCCTTCCTAAATACTTTTGCGCCTGCCATGACTACCTACAACGTCAAACAGTGAATAGAAGTGGAAAAGTATTTTTATTTTTAATTATTTCTGTGACTTTGAACACATCATCCTCTGTCTCTCGTGTGGTGCAC
Source organism: Clupea harengus (assembly GCF_900700415.2). Lineage (NCBI taxonomy): Eukaryota > Metazoa > Chordata > Actinopteri > Clupeiformes > Clupeidae > Clupea > Clupea harengus. Next base: position 915,728 of record NC_045175.1, on the reverse strand, counting down.
CTCATTATGGCGGTGAGAGGGGTGACTTACTGGCCGTCTTTGTAGGTAGGTTTGTAGTAGTACACCGGCACCGCTGCCTCATACCGACTCTTCGCCACCGCGTTTCCGTTCTCTGCCATGAACTGAGGAAGACAGAAAGAGAAGGACTGAGTATGAGTTGGCGGTATACAGCAGAATAGGCCAACCATCAACAATAGACCAGGTTATTCCAACAATCAAAAACCGTTGTCTTTTCCAGTCTCATGAGGTCAGGTCACACATGACTGGTGGTCTGTCACAAAGGTACACAAATGGGAATAGATTGATGGTACTTTGGTAGTGAATTACGTTAAAGTCCACAAAACAAAGATGGCTCTTAGTCTAAATCCCATCAACAGCCTGACTATTCTTCACTGTTGATTTTTGTGAGGCTAAATGTTTCCACCCACTTTCAGGCCAAATTCCCTTATGGTTGTCCCCATATGTATGCAGTAGTACACCTATATTATGTAGTACATATAGTATAGATATAATACCCTTATTCATATCTGGTTACAGACACATAACATTATTATGACATATAATTATAACATAATTCTGTCCAAACATCTGAGAAATTCCATTATTTTGTAAGACTTCTGACAGTCCTCTATAGAGTATACCAGTTCTGTAAAAAGGAACTCTTCTCCAGTGAATTCATCTAGTTTTTTACTCGATACTAACACTGTACAGAGTGACAAAAGGGGAAATGACAGGAAAGAGGTCACCTTCTTGTCACATTTTGGGGCATGCCGAACATGACAGAGATCGGCAGGATGATTCTCGACAAATCATGTCAGAAGAGCATAATCCTGACATGGCAGAATATCCCTCTATGCCTTGAGACGGTTAAAACGACACTCTAGGGGAGTTATGTGACTCCGGAAACGTCTACTTTAGACAGCAGCTGTCATCTGTACCTCTCACCTGCACTTCAGAGTCTTCCCAGTGGGACAGCGTGAGGGACTTCACTTTCCCGATGTCCGGAATGTTCCGGTGGATCCCGGAGCAGCCCAGGCAGATGAAAACACCCAAGGAGCAGGAGCCCCATTCTGGACCTGGGATTTGGGATTTGTGGGAGGAAACCAAAATCTCATTTTACATAGATACAGAGAAGGACCTTTTTACATTCTGGACCTGGGATTTGTGGGAGGAAAACCAATCTCATTTTACATAGATACAGAGAAGGACATATTTACATTCTGGACCTGGGATCTGGGATTTGTGGGAGGAAAACCAAACTCATTTTACATAGATACAGAGAAGGACATATTTACATTCTGGACCTGGGATTTGGGATTTGTGGGAGGAAAACCAATCTCATTTTACATAGATACAGAGAAGGACATATTTACATTCTGGACCTGGGATCTGGGATTTGTGGGAGGAAACCAACTCATTTTACATAGATACAGAGAAGGACATATTTACTCAGACAAAGGCTTAAAGATGCAGTCCTTGATTCTGGAGAGGCTATTGATAGGTGAGCTCAATAGCCAATCAAATTACACCCCTCGCTTCCATGCTCCTGATGCAACGTGTTGATTGGCTGTAACTGTCCATGACTCGGTCCAAGCCACTGCTTGTATTCCATTTACAGAGCCAGGACTGTCTATAAATGCCCAGAGTATGTTGAGCCACACACACCGTATGGAGAGCTAAAGGACTGCGAGGAGCAATTAGCTGAATTTCACTTTGAAGTGTGAATCACAGGTTGCACCTTCAATCCAACCTGCCTATGATGGAAATCTGTTGTTTTCACCCCTACAGTGGAAAAGCACAAGCCATTCAGGGCCACTCAGCATAACATTGGGGGGGTTTAAACGAACTCATCTTAACGTAACTCATTGATTGTTAATTGCCATTAGGGTAAAACATTGCAAATGAACTTGGTAATTCGGTAGGGACAAGTAAACAAACACATGCTCAATCTCCCTGCAGGTGTGTGGCGGTGTGCCACTGAGTTCACAGCAGAGTCAGACACAGCTGTGACTTCTGACAGCCACGGAAAAATATCGGATCACCTCTCCACAAACTAGCACAGCAAAAGAGGAAGGGAAACCGTGTGCTCTATGTATTTTCCTGTCTTGATGCAAGACTAATAATGAAGTGAAGAAAGAGGAAGAGGGACATGTTAAAACTTATGATGGCCCTCTGGAAGATTTGTAGCTGTTCTGAGAAACAGCAAGATGAAAACCACGACAGGAAATGTCCTCCACTCATGCCCTGTGGAGGGAGGCTAATATAGGCTAATGTTTTCTTTAAATAATCTTCCCAACATGGAAAGAATGCTACTGATCAGGAAGTGTCCAGAAGAGTTATGGAATTCAAGACCCCTGTCTGTGGTTTATATGATACACCCTACTCTCTGTGTAGGTAGCTCATCTGGTTGAACAACTGCTGACAACACCAGGGCTAGGGGTTCAGTAACCAGGCAACAGGCATAATGATAAAACAATGGAAACCTGTACCAATGTATGCCTGCATCAATGTATACCTGTATCAATGTATACCTGTGACGTACAGCTAATCATCTTTCACCTGAATGCCTGTACGTCAAATCTACTGTACAGAACAAATACCTCACAGAGGACTAACCTTGCTGTGGTTAGCACTTCTCATTACTGTCCTCCACTACTCATTACTGTAGTCCACTTTTGTTCAGTGCTGAGTCCTGAAACTAAGGAGTGTGTGTGTGTGTGTCTGGGGGGAGGGGGAGTAAGAATGTTTGTCTGTGAGTGTGTGTGTGTGTGTGTGTGTGTGTCTGGGGGGTGGGGGGGGGCAGAGAGTAAGAAAGCTTGTCTGTGAGTGTATGTGTGTGTGTGTGTCTGGGGGAGAAGGGGGTGAGAGACAGAGAGTAAGAATATTTGTCTGTGAGTGTGATTGGTGTGTGTGTGTGTGTGTGTGTGTGTGTGTGTGTCTGGGGGTGGGGTGGGAGAGAGACAGCGTAAGAATGCGCGTTAGCATGCTGCAAGCTCCAACACGAACAACACAAGAGCACGCAACCTGTATTTTCTCTCGTCTGCCTTTCACACTATTCCTTCTCATTTGAATCTTGAGCCTGGTGTTTTCAACCCATGCTTTAGAACTCACTGATCGCTCTTGTCCTTTACCTGTGTACCTCTGCACCCCCCACCCCCACCCCCACCACCACCACCCCCCTCGTAAGAACGCCATTTCAAGGAGCTCCATTGTTTGCACAGGCCTGACACACCCGCCCAAAGGCCAGTCAGGGAACCATAAACTGAAGTCTGCATTTTGCTCAGGTGCCAGAGTACAATGTATTATGAATCCACTATGCAATACAATCTAATCACAACCACATCCAACAGAAACAAGGGCAAAAACCTTTACCGAAATGGGCTGTTCTTGTGAAACTCAGGGAGCCATGTCAGGTAGACCCCATTGGGGTATGACTTTGTGAATCTACCTGTGTTGTGCTGCCTTCTTGATTGCTCTCATACAGTCAAACGTACAGCGCATGGAGTGACCCAGAGATATCTGGTTCACTGCATATGAGTCAACAAGGATAAGTGGTCGGCCATTTGTTTCTATCTAATCCTGCCAGCCCACTCTCCACTAGCTGTTTGCTTACTTCCATCCAGCTGGCAAACCGTGAAGGGCAGCAAGCAAACATATGAGTAATGAGGAATATGGTGGACAGATTTGAACAGTTTACCTTAAAGGTGTACAGAATTGTATATTTTTCTGATGTAATCCCTCCTTTAACAGTCATATCCCCGGTTTATATGAAGGATATGCTTATAATGACAAAGGTGTTAGTGTCTGTTGTGGAAATGTGTCAGGCAACATAAGGAAATAATCTCTCACAACCCATAATTTCCTGGTTGCAACATTGTGACTCATATCTTTCGCTGCTCCTTCATAATCCATCATAGAGAGGCGGAGTACAGAATACAGATATGAAAGACTGTTCAATCTAGACCATGTAGTTTAAGATGTATGGTGCGCGGGAAATATGGCCGGTATAAGGACGATTATTTATCTGTTTCATTGTTTAATTACAACTTTTAATTTAGCAGGGGCCTTGACAAATATCCCAGGCAACAGAGCATAATCCTCTGGCAATCCCCCGCATTAATTTCATTATGTTAATTACTCCGTTGTGTTCCAGGTTAATGGTATGTCAAAATCAGTTTGACGATTTTACGGGTGCTTTGGAACGATTTCAAGATGTCATGCATTAAGAGTAATGATTATGCATCGGGTTAATCTAATCACACCATATGTTCCATATGTTCAAACGAATACTTGATTATCTTGAATGATCATGAGAGAGCGAGAGAGAGAGAGAGAGAGAGGGGGGGGGGGGTATTTTCAAGATGATCAATTAATAAAACTAACACTCTTGCCTATGCATATACATTGCGCATTTCAACATACACACGGGTACCAGAGTATATCCGGATATCCGAGTACCCTTTAGTCCAGCTCACGCTAAATGAGGCAATAGTGGAAGAATAGGGAGATCACTTTCTTGAGACACACCCCTTCTCTTGTAATTTTAGAGGGTTTCTGCCTTTGCTTCTCCTAACATGCCTGCACTCGCCGAAATCAGTATCTTTCTTCAGGGGCCAGGCATGCCATTCTTTACCCTCTATCCTCTATTTTGGTCTTATAGGAGCCTGCTCTCTTGACACGATCTATTGCTTTACAGCATGTGCCCCCAAACTACTCCATATGAATGCTATATCGTAGTGTCATAGATGACACCAACATTGGTCCGACGTCTACAGATTAAAACTTTTCGCTCGAACTGAAACCGCCACAAATGCTGGTATAATTTGGAATCGACTCTTTCCACTCTGGGATGGAGAGCACACAATATTACAACGTGTACAACATCGCTCATTGTGTCATTGGATTTGTGTTTAATAAACAATTGTTGGAGAGGATCAAGTTAGAAAGATGAGAGCACTCTGGTTGTAGCCTATCTACTTGCCATCATTCGCTGTAGGAGTGACTTTCGATCAACTCACCGGGCGCACCGCAGTCAGCGCAGGCCTGGTTCCCCGGCTTTTGGAGAAGCTCTCTGAGCGCACGAATCGCCCTCTCGTTGCCTGACATCGCAAGTCCTCTGGTAGGTCACAAGTTTACCGAGTGCCAAGTTGGTGTCAGGCGAACCAGCGACGGGTGGAATTCCCTCACCATACGGCTGGGTCCGCAAACTCCCGGTGGCAAGTTCTTACAAGTTCAACAGAGTTCCGCTACAAATTCAGTTTGTGATAGCAGTTATTTGTCCTCTCTCTCTAAACTACTGGAAGGCATCTACTACTTTGTTTCAGTTTGAAAACCGCTGCTTGTCCCATAACATGTGCAGTTCCAGATCCACTCCGTCTCCAAGGAAAAGGGCGTGTTTGATAAATGGATAATCATTCGGAAGTGAGAGGTTTGGTTTTGTTCTAACTTGCTGTTCCGCAATAACTATGCAGAGAGAACGTGCGCGTCCAGAGCGCCACCGCTGAGTGGAAACTGCAGTTGCAGTTGTGGTGACACGGAACTAACTGTACAATGTGGCCATTCATTGGCTCTTGCCTTGTGACAGGATGTAAATGTTAAAATGTCATCAAAGATCAGTCATTTTTCGTACAGGTGACGCAGTCCTTTAACTTTTACTTCAAAGACATAAACACTCCGATAGCCACGAGTCTCCCAAACTCACCTGTGCTTGTCTGCATTCGCATACTCTTGGCCGTCCCCGACCACTAGGTGGCAGCAAAGTAAATGCGTCGGCGTAATGTGACCATAACGATGATGTTAGACGCTACAGTTTATGCGGCCTAATTTGTGCAAGTAAGGTTTTGGTTGATTCGTGATAACTCTCCGTTCAGATCGGAGAGTTTACTGTTGTCAAGTCAAGACAAGAAAAACTAAGGCAGTACACAGTTGTGCTTGCAAGACATCACCGTCAAGAGACAAGTCTTTCAGCAATCTGAGAGAGCTACTCTGCTGCAGGCTATGCTTCCCATGTTTATGAAAAAAATAACTGCCCTCTTTGCTACTTCAAAGGATCTCCGCCTGTGCTTTCATATACTATTGAACGAATCAGATCCTGATGTCCAGTGGATTACTCACTATGAGTGACAGGAAGATTTGTAGAATATAAACACTGAACTGTTGGGTTTTATTGGGTCCACCTGCTTTGAGCTATTCAGTCTGACAAACTATGTTACAAAATGGTGTCCCCCCTACTGAATCCAGTAGTGTACTGTCTTTCTTAACCACATCTTTTGCCCCCTGAACCTCAGACGCAGCAGCGGGTGTAACAAACCTTTAAAGGGGCATTTGAAAGTAGGTGCAATTAAATGTCTTATTGATGGCAGCATTGTGTTCTCCATATGAGAGAGTGCAGTTATCATTGAGGACAAAACTATCTCATGAGTGAGATGGATTGTTCTTATTTAACACCTGAAAGAGCACGCTTCCTTCTCCATATTGTTTTTTGACACCCAAAGCACAGGCTAATGTCGCGTTCATTGTTGCAGCCGCTGTGGGGTAATCTGTCAACAGTAGGTGGTTCAAAGAGAGGGAGCCGTGGATATCAGCTTTAAAGCATATCTCAGGTCCAAGGGTTTCAGTTTGTCTTGGCTTGATGGTTAATAGAAATGTTCACTCCCGAAATGACTTTTATTAAGAAGTTACCAAATAAATGAATACAAAATGCAAAAATAAAATAAATAAATAAGTACGTGTCGAGACCACACTGCACCATGGAATTATCACAATAGTCTGGTCTCCATAGCAACTCCAAAATATTTCCTCTATCGCCATTAGAGTAGTATCCTAACCTGCTGTGAGGCTGGACACGAAAGAAAAAAAGAAAACACTCACATGCAATTAGCTTATTTCAGTCTCTCCCTCACAAAAAGAAATATGAGAAAATTTGAGGGTAATGATGAGAGCAAGATAGAGGGAGACGCAGAAAGTAAGAGAGAGCGAGATAGAGAGAGAGAGAGAGAAGGCTGGAGAGAGAGAGAGAAGGCTGGAGAGAGGGAGGGAGGGAGGGAGAGGGGGGTCGTCTAAATGATTGTGCTTCACGTCAGTCATAAGTTTAGAATAAGTAGCTCAGACGAATTGAAAGGGGAAAAAAAAAACACAGTACCTCCCCCTCCAGCATATCATCTATATGCAAATGGTAGGTGGCATTTTGAAGCTTGTTGGCTTTGACAGCGATTAAATGGCACTGACTCTCTCCATTAGTGCCTGTAGTCCTTGAGGTTGTTCTGACAAATCGCGTTCGCTACCGCTGTTTGGACATCCTTCACCCGCTCTTCCGGAGCTGGTCATTTCATGAGCGAAAGATGGTTTCAGATTAATACAGTATCAAAGAGAAAGTCTTTTTTTTTTTGTCCAGAAGGTAAAGCATTCTCCCCCCCCCCCCCCCCCTGATATTTGGGCATGAAAATTGATGTGATGTGTTAGTTTGTGTCGCTGTCTGAGTTTTTTCTCGAAACTCTCGAGCGAGACAGAAATTGAACAGTCTCCATCTATAGATGATTAAAGATCCTCATGATGAATTTTCACGTGATTAGGCAGGTGTATTGTGGCTACAGTCTTTGACAGATCCCTTAGTTACTTTAAACGTATAAAGATGACATTGCCCATAATGTTGTGAATCTGATTCTATGTACTTTCAACGTATAAAGATGACATTGCCCAAAATGGCGTGAATCTGATTCTATGTACGTTAAACGTATAAAGATGGCATTGCCTGTAATGTAAACATCAGGGTGGGGGTGCTGGAGCGTCTGGAGACAGAGGTCTACACGGGCGAGGGAGGCCTCCCGATCGACGCCTGTTTTTTGTGGTTGTCATTTTTTGTCAGTGGGTATCAGCACCGCCCAGTTTGATCCATGACCTTTGAATACAAAAACCATCATTAATGCTCCAGCTCAGCCTTAGTGCTGCTGTCCCAGCTGTTTCACTACAGGCTGGAGATACGGGCTTTTCTCTCTATCTCTGTCTGGCTTTTTCTCTCATTCCCCTCTCTCTCTCTCTCTCTTCCTCTCTCTCTCTCTGTTTCCATCGCTGGCTCGTCGCCGAGTTGAGTCTATATACATAATGGATTTTATTAATATGCTCAATTGTATTGGATAATTCATGGTAAGCTATCGGATGATATGTATTATCTCTTCCCATCATGGGTCACATGGGTCAAATCTAATAGTCATTTATGCCAGCAAAAAGCCCCTGTATTGGTCACAGTGGTTTTACTATGATGTTGCATTCAGTAACTGATTCCAAATGCATTTGGGACCTGTGTTTCGAATGCACAACATATAAGGGAAACTAGGTATAGATTCTGCTGATTCATTCATCAACTGGTTGTTGGAGATGACATTTCAGTAACAATACACTGCGATTTTGCAAGAAGCAGAGTGAAAAACAGGTTGTACATTTCACTCTGAAATCCTAACTTTTGTGACATGGTGTTGATTTAGTTTCAGTCTGACCATGAGCTATAGGCCATAGGCTACGCATCATTCTTATTGGCTGGGCCATCGTTGCTAGACTCCTCAATGTAGATTTAACATTTATTTTCTGGAGACTACCTTGAACAGCAAGATTGTCCTTGTGTGTTCAGAATACAACACCATCAAGTCTCACTGAGACTAGTCTTTGCTGCACAATACCCTTTTCATGAAGGACGATATGCACCACCAGGCATATTAAGTGAGTCGTGTTGTTCATTCGGATTCTTGCTAAATTGCCCGCCACTGAAATGACAAGTGCAATGCAGCATAAAAACACGATGCAATTTGCACCTCTCATACTAAACAGGTCCCCAGTCATTTCTGCTTATTGTCGGTTTGTAAAAGTAACCCTAGACCTTTATGTCATGACTCTTTCAACAGGCTACTAAAGAAATTAGCCATCAAGATTAGTCAAGTTGAGTTAATCTTTGGAGGTGAAATTGGATTAAGTTGTTGTGAAATATCTGCTGCTATGTTTGGGCAAAACACTGGAGGCAGACCGAAGAAGGGGATCCAGTCTGATGCTGTGATGTAATCTGCCATTAATCCTGAAGGCAGGAAAGACGACGACCCAAACAAGAGCACTGAGTCCTGTGCAGCACCAAGACACCCCACTCCACAGCAGAAAAGAACACACAGAGGCAATGCATGCTCTATATGTACAGGCCATATGTGGACGTACAGCGTGCTTACTGCATATCCATGCCATCCTTTCACCAGGGTGTCCTTGGTATTCACACTCACAGCTTATGATGTACATATAATGTAAAGCCTCTGCCAAATACTTAACTTTAATACCAAACTAGTAAACTTTGCTAATCTATAATGTAGGCTCAAGGTCTTCATACCTCCGTCCTTCTGCGAATGGAAGAGAATAGATTTGTTTTGTTTGTGTGAGAGAAACTCAATGCTGCTGGAAGACTGAACAGAGAGTAACAAAGTGGCAGAAATGGGAAGAATCGACAGAGAGGGTTGAAAGGTCATTTCTTTGAAGAAAGGTAGTTTCCCGCTGCCTGCAGCTCCTATTGTCTTGTGCCGGCGAATAGAAGGCAAGGGGGTAAGGAGGGAGAACACGGAGGGAGCGAGTAAGTAAACGCAGACGATGATGAACGGTGAAGTGTATGCACACGCGCTCGTTTATCAGCGCTTGTCACAAACCCGCGGCTCCAGGCGCTAACCTCCGCGCACACACCCCACGCACGTACGCCCTCCGTCGATAGCGCGACAATTACCGCTCGTCCTTGGGGAAGGGCAGGGCGGTATCCCTCACTCCACCGTGTGAAACCACTCATTCCACGCACGTTAGGCCCAGTTTGTTTTCCGTCGCCAGAGAACAACAAATAGCTCTGAACGCGTCATTGATCTCTTCATATTTACTCTGGATTTGTTCAAATAGACGGAACACATTTGTCATGCCGTATAAGCCAAGCCCATATGGAGACTGTACACCCAGCATATGGTGGGCCATCTCCTCACCTCCTGGGGTTATCAGTGTTGTTTGGAAATCTATTTTGAGAACGAATGTAATGACACTCTGTATGAGTCAGTGTTAATAGAAAATAATGGCATTGGGCTCCTTAATAGGCTTTGGGAAGCAGAGAGGACTGTGGCGCAAAGGAGGAAGCTGACTGACTATCAGGATCAAGCAACCATAATCCAGAGAGATTTACAAAATCCAGAGACTGAATGAATGAACATGAATCATGAAACGGGCGAAGATTGATGGGGATATGCCATGCAACTCTGACCGCTACATGTACCCTGCCCCCTAGTGGTTAAATGGTGTAGTTCAGTTTGTTACGCATCACCAGACATTCACACTACATAGCCTAAAGGCCGAAATATGGTTCTGCGTAGCCTTGTTGGATAGTTACTAAAATTGGGAGACGCACGCAAGCTCGCGAGAAGGGGTACGAAAGCACGCAAGGGGCACGCAAAGAGCTCTTGCGCTTGCGTGTTTCTGAAAACAGACAACCATAAATTGAGCTTAAGACACTCCCTACTGTAGCGTAGCACTTGTGGAGAATTACTACACCACACAAAACCAATCAGCTCTTCGGGGCAATTGAATGACTTAGAGATGTAACCAGTGGCTGTCTTTTTCTCCAGACATATGCTAAGTGAATACGGCATCATGCTGGATGGCTGGAAAACCAGAGCGATCAGTGCAAGGACATTTGCCTTTTCAGGAGGCAATGAGCCATGCCTCTGTTACACACAGTGCTGTCGAAACGAGCAAAATAGAGTTTTTCATTTTCTGTTTTGCAGTGTCAGTGGTGAGCTCTACAGCACAATGTGTGCCATAGGATCTTAAACCACTTCAGGCTCTGCCCAGAGGTCAGAGGTCAAGCTACTCACGGCCCTCTAGCTGTCCATTCAGTGTTTGCTCAAAGACATGTACAATGGTGTCCGTTCAGTCCTGGCTCTGTAAATGGGAAACAAACATAGAGGTTTGGACCAATCCATAAAGAATCCCAGCCAATCAGCACGCTGCTTCGGGAGCATGAAAGGGAGGGGTGTCATTTGATTGGCTGTTGAGCTCAAATATCAACAACCTTTCACAAAATCGAATTGCGGACTGCATCTTTAAATCATATCCATAAAATCATAATCACCACTCCCTCTGACACCTCTGTCTCTCATCTTCTTTGTGTTTTACTTCTGATTATCAAATGTGATGTAGACTCAGAGAGGACCTTTTCTTTATGTCACACACACACACACAAATAGCAAACAACACACACACACGCAACACTGACAGACTATGGAGCAATTAACATTCAAACACATTGCAGCAATCTAAAGAAGCTTGAATGGTGTTGCACAAACGTGTCTGTCCTCACTCCTCACTCCTGACAACTGCCTGCTGTTTTTTTTATTTCAGAGCTGTGTGGTTTGGTCTGGGCACTGGCGTATGTCACCAAGGCCAGCTGCCAGGTTCGGAGAAAAAGGCTATCAGACGATGAACGACAGCTCAGCCGCCTGCGAGCTCCACGTTACTGGGCCCTGAGTATGTGGCCTACCTTTGTGAAGGGAGAGGAGAAGTCCGATCTGGTTCAAGTGCCACTTGTGATTCCTTTCATGTGTGTGTGTGTGTTTGGCATATTCTTTATCACAATGGAAAACCTTTATTTTTTTTTAAAGAGTATGTTCAATGACTAAACCTGCAGATGCAGTTAAAGGTTAAGGCAGAACCCCTTTCTGTGGCATTAAACATTCTTTACACATTTCAACAGCTAGGATCGCGTGCAAATTAGCTGAGGGAGCTGATCATTTTTCCATCCATAATGAGTGGTGGAAATCATTTCACCAGTAGTTGGTAAATATAGTGTCCAAGGTCTCACACAAAGCCCATGGTCAGTCTCATCCACATTAGTTACTTGCCAGTGCACCTGACCAGGAGGGAGTTGGGAAAGGAGTGGGTAACCCTCAGAGAAGAATTTCAGTGTAAACTGTCTTCATTTGTTCATGTTCCCTTCATGTTGTTGTAGAAGATAGAAATGGGACCTGTATGCTAAAAATGATAATATGAAAATAAGGATAGTTTAGAATCAGAAATCACATACCTGCTGAAATAAGTGGCGAAATATAGCTTACAGTTGCATTTCTTATCATCCGTTTACAGGCCTGTGATCATGGGGGAAAGATTCATAAGGTTGAGTTATGCATTTGATCATCACCTCAGAACCAATCAGCTAACATGTGCAGTGTTTTCATTACTTATTCAGGTCGTGAAGAGCCTCAGACCACCTGTGGTGCCTCACCACCCCAGTCTGTTTTAATGGTAGTTTAAAGAACTAAAGTGTTCGTGCAGTGTGCAGTGACTGGCATTTCAATGTGATATTTAACTGCTAGAACCTTCTGTTAAAGGCCACCGTGGAAACAGAAGGTTGCCGTCGGCAGCCATTCATTTGTTTTCGGCTGGGCAAATGGAAGATGTAAATATTTGCCAAAGATAATTTTAGTCATCAGAGATAACAGCAGTTTGAACAACTTGTCTCTGATTTAAATGTCATTGTGGTGGCTCTGCTCGATTGCCAGCTCTGATTGCTGTTTTCTCGCTTTCTCCCTCTGCAGTTGAAGGCAACCTTTAACACCCATAGTTAGTAGTAGTTGTAGTAGTAATTTATTTTAATTATTTCATTTCAACAATTTTGCACATAGAATGAATGAATTGAATTAACAGGAAAGAACATATATATAGGTGTAGGCAGAAGGCTTAGCTTATTATACCTTCTCTATTTACATAACATGTTTTAATTGTCAACACTTTCATTTCTAGGTTTAGGCAATAAGCAGAAAGAACGAAACAGAGGCAAAAACAAGAGTTCCAAACGTTTCAAACACAATAATGATCATAACTCAGTTTTATATTGCTTTAACGCCTCATTTCTAAATATTTTTTTTATTATTGGCAAAGTGAACTACACATTCCGAATTCCTTATCACAAGTTTACACCTTTGACAGATGTGCATCATTTTTTTACATTTGTCTTTACCCTTGAAGTTTTAATTCATATTGGCGTTCTAAATTCACACCGCCTAGTAAAGTGCCAAAAATAACACCCAACGCGTTGAAGCAGACCAGATTTATTTGACATTAAAACCCTCTACATATACCGCTAAAACCAGCCGTGCGCTCGCGGATAAGACGGTTCTAACGCCTCGTGTGATTTACGAGTCCAGCTCTGAAGGACGGCTTGATGAGGGAGGAAGAGGAGGAGGAGACGCCACCATAGGCTGGCAGTGGAGCTCTGGAGAACGCTCACAAGACCAACTTTCACGGCAGAAATATCCAGTGGCCTTATCTTGGAAGGACAGGCAGATGTTGCGTAATAATGGCATCCCCTCGCAATTAAGTCGCCCCATCATGTGAAGACATATTGCCGTTCGCTGCGGGTTTGGAATTGAAATGAAGGGCAGAGAGCAGGATTGCAAATGTCAGATTTAGATTAACCCGACAATTTATATAAAATGAAGAAGGGGATCCATGGCCGTGGGGTGGGGGTGGGGGGTGCTGGATCCATGGGCGTGTGTTTGTGGGGGGTGGGTGGCGGGTTCTGGATCATGGCAGGGTTTGCATTTGGTATGCATAGAGGAGGCAGCTGTAGAGCAGTAGAGTCAGCAGTGTGGAAGAAGCACACATGGGGCCTCTCGCGCAAAAACATCTCTTAGTGCTAATAAGAGGGCAGGGGCTAGTTAGGGTGTGTGTGCACACGTGCAAGCGGGTGCCTTTTAAATGTGCTCAGGGCAGGGGGGTAAGCAGATGCCTTTCGTGTGTTGGTAGTGATACCATGGCAACTACCCTTTTGAGCATCCCATACATTTTCACACACATTCCCAACCTCACCATCATTATCCTATGCATCGTGTCCATCAGCACCACTAACAACAACATGTTCACTTTCATCGTCGTCATCATCATCATCTTCTACTAAATCTTCATCATCGTTACCTTCACCGGCATCATCATGGCTGTCATCTTCTATGGGTTTTTGGTGCGGAGAGTATCCAGATGTGACCTGCTATCATTAAAAGGCTATAAAAGGCAGGCTATAATGTAGTTTTATGCTATGCAGATAGTGAATATTACAAATAACCACACACATACGAAAATATATATATCTGTGGACAGCTTGAGGCAGTTGGGCCTCATGGAAAGAGATTAAATGCACAGCGACATATAACCAATAAATGGCTTTTTTTTCAAACAATAACAAAGACAGCCAGTATAGTTTTTAATAAATATGTTCAGTGTAATCTTTCTTTTATTATTATTTCATACAATACCATTTACAATGAATTCTTGACTGGGTACTGCAGCAAGTACACCCAGGGAGAAGGTGGGAGAGGAGGAGAAAATAAAAACATGAAATATTTCAAAACATTTTGAATTTCTGCATGATTCGCGCAACACAGCATCTTGCCTAAACTCACAGGAAGTCACTATCCTTATATTACCCGCAGGCTGTCTATTATTTACACAAACATTTTACAAAGAATGTTCTGGAATTCTTTCATGTCTGTCATTTCTGTCTTATTTATTGCACAACTTCTACATTTTGGTTTCACAGAGAAGAACCTGGCAACACAGGAACAAACATCCAAAATGTTGAAAAGACTGTACAAAGGGAAGAGTAAAAATAAATCATTTACATATCAAATGAAGTAAATCTTCATAGACGTTTCAAATATAGACATCTCTGTATTTGTGCATGATCATTTGTTTTTGGAGACAAGCGAAAGGAAATGCATAAAACTGTGGATACAGGGGTATGTCACCTGACTATGTAGGCAGTTGCCCGATTTTCAACCCCTCGGTTCAAACTCACACCGCACCACCTTTGTGCAGTCAGCTATGTATACCACGCCTGCCAACCCCTCAGTTCAAACCCAAAGCGCACCGCCTGGCAACCACAAGGGGAAATTAGTTTCTTTTTTTTCTTTTTGCCTTTCTGAGAAACGATGCAGTATCCTCTGTAGCTTATAATGTCTTCATGGCTGAAGTGTATATGCCCAGTGAGATAGTTGCAAATATGGTGTGTAGCCCTTTCATGGTAAAATATGTATGTCTCATGGCTTTTCTGTTGTCCCTTATGCTTGCAACGTATGTGTAGGTTAACTGATCTGTTTCGGGGATAAGGGCTTTAATGTGGATACATCATGATGTAGGTTTGATTTTCAATACATGATAACGCTGATTCTGTTTTAATTTCTCTGACTGATTTTTTTTTTTTTTTTTTTCAAACTAAAATGTACATTTGTGCATGTCAGTGTAATCTTAAAATTTGTATCAAAATTCATTACCTACAGGTAAACTCAGGTTCATACTTTTGATATCACCTGAGGCGCCATAAGAATTCTACAGTAAACGCAAAAAAAACATGAAAAAATATACAATCAGAGCATGCTTTGGTACTTGTAAATGCTACAGATGTGTTTGGAGAACAGTACTGTAAAGTAGGGACTTGGATGGCGAGGGGAGATGAAACATGTAGCAGTAGGGAGAGCCTGGGAGACAGTAGCTGGTAGAGGCTGAGTAAACATGCATTGTGGAACTGGATCTAGGTCAATCTGATAGCCCAGTTTCCTGAAAGAAGCAATCTATCTAATTATGGTGTGTGTGTGTGTGTGTGTGTGTGTGTTTGTTTGTTTTCAAACACAGTCGTTAAGAAGGAATAGACTAGAAGACAAAGCTTGTTCATTGTAATTCAATGCTAATGCAATGGCATAATTTCTATTAGCTCATTGCGAAAATTGCCTTTGAATGGGTTGATTGGATTCTGCCATTCAAAGACAGCGGGGTTGAATCTCTCTTCCCTCTTGAAACTCTTCCACTAATTCTCTTCTTCACTCACAAACAAAATCAATACTTACCTAATCTAAGAATGTGACTGACCTTCTTTTGTTAAATACGTACACTGCCTCAGAAGCGGAAGGAACATCATTACGAGAGAGGAGAGGGCGGTGAGAATGGGGGCACGTGAGTTCTACTTTTCCTCTACTTGAAGCCTGTCGTAATTGAAATCTTAAAAAAAATCAGCTGTGCAAACATAAGCAAAAAATGCGTCTTTTGTTTCTGGTGAGGGAACGTATTAGAGATCAATGGGTTACAGCACATGAGAGCCACATGGAGAGGCCAAATGGCATTCCCCCGTATCGAAACAATCTGATAACGAGGTGTGGCATGAACAAAGTCATCTGTTGCAATTTGTTGCACCTTCAGACAAATCGACATATACACTCACACTCAAAAACACACACACACACACACAAGTTTAGACGGTGAAACTCAAACACAAATACAGACACTCACACAATACAGCAATGGCATGGCACATTCACAGTCTTTTCTCATCCCTGCGTACGCTTTAACACTGGATCCTGCACTGGTCAATTCTTGGCTGTCTAAGCAGGCATCTCTCTGCCCACCGCTCTGGCAGGGACCTCGGCCCACTGGCACATGCCCAGGCCTCCGTCAGCAGATGTTCCTGAGGATAATTAACCTGGCGCAGATGGCAGATGTTGTGACAGAAGCCCTAGCCCATATAGCGGCAGACTCTGGAGCAAAACCAGCGCCAGATTAGGGGCGGAAGCTGATCCGGAATCAGCCGTTTTCTAGGGATAAATAGACACTCGGATGTCTGCGATTTCCACTGAGTTCTGACAGAGGGAGGCCGCTGAACAGAGCAGGCCTCTGACAGGGAAACACAGGAACGGTAGACAATATAATTACTGTACATAAACTCCTTTTGGAAACAGTTGTAATGTCCATTTAGGTTTAGGCTATGCCACAAACTGTTGCCAGACAGGGGCCCTGCGATCAGTTTTCCGTCTCGTTTTTCTTTGTATTCCTGCTTCACTTTGTCTGTTTCTCCTCAGAACAATCTGTTTGTTTCCCTGTGACAGAACCTTCTAGTTTAACGGCACCTGACCAAATCCAAGACGCCCATATTAAGTAGTTTCTGTATTGGTTTAGGAGACTTTTCATTTCCTAGTCGCCTAGTCTGAAGAAAACCCCCATCTTTAAATCCATTTAAAAACCTGACAGGAATTCAATGTGTTGCAAACACATGTGTGTCAGTTTCATGTCTGGGTTGATGAGTATCTACTTAATCGCATGCATACTCGCTGGCATGTGGCAGTGAGGAGATTCATTGTGGCATGCAGAACATACAGCGGAAACCAATCACGAGAGGCCCCGACAGGTACGGTTCGGCGCAGAGACGCAAGATGATCAAAGGGCGCTCGCCCTGACCGACGCGAGTTCGCTCTCCTTCCCACTTCATCACGTTTCTGTCTGAGCGTGTCACCCAGAACCGTGAAAGCTCATCCGAGGTTTGTCAAAGTTGTACATCACGGGAGAGAGCAAAGCAAATGGCAGACTGACACAAAAGATCTACTGTAGAGGTGATAAGAGAGAATCGATTTAAATGCCTTAAACACACTTCACAAGGACGAAAAGCGGTCCCATTACGCAGGGGAACATTGTTATCGAAAAAAAAAACACACCGCTGTTAAATTAAACAACAAAACCTTTCTTCACGTTTCGTCAGACTGTTTACACCAGGAGGAGTCAAGTAGGGAGGGTCGGGATGTTTAAGACCTCATTAGGGTAAATGAAGTCAGTCATGGGGAATGGGAAGAGGGACGCAGAGAGAGATAAATAAAAAGAGAGACAACACTTCAGTGTCAATAGTTGCGAATGGGAGAGAGAAAGAAACAGAATGATAATGAGAGAAGAGGAGAAAAACATACTACTCTCCTACTCTCCTACCTACTCTCATGCAAATTTAGCGAGGAGAAGAGAGTGAGACTTGGCCCGGTGACCTCATTTCCTTTCCTGGACCACTCTACCGAGGGGCGAGATGGATGGTCTTGTCCTTTAAGGCTGGGAACAAATAGGTTATAAAAGGGCTGTAACAATCTCTCTCTTCCAAACATCATTAACCCACACTGTAATTACAGAGGCGTGCAGCCGGGGGTGGGGAATGAATTTAATTCACTGAGACCCCGACTGTCCCCTTGTCTCAACCTCAATTGATTCCCAAGACACACTCTTGCATATTGATAAGCACTTGTACTGGGGGGGAGGGGGGGGGGGAACGCCGACGATGAAACGACGACGACAAAAGACGAGGGTATTCCAACATGTCTTTTTTCCTCCTGCTCTGTGAGCTGGACTCTATCGAGTTGAAGATACACACCACTGCCACTCGAAAGGTTACAGGATTGGGATCATCTCACACAGTGGTGACCTGTACCTCGTAAGAAAAAGCTTGAGGGTTGTCTGAAGGACATGTTTTGTTTTGTTTTTCGGAGTGGAGTGGAGTGCTGTGCTAATCTCACGTATAACCGCCACCTTGAAATGTCTACAGCTGAAAACATATTTGTGATGACTCACGGGTTCATCACTGTGCCACTTATTATTTCCCAGAATCCATTTCTGTTTGATGTCAACAGTTTTTTCTAAATCCAATGGAAACATTTCAGCCCATGCCATTTTTTACTTTGAATGTGTTTCCATGACGTCCAGTTGAATCCCTTATGAAGTCATGTAAAACTAAAAGAATAAGCTTCATTAGTCAATAGGATAAAAAAAAAATAAGATTAAGTCTACAACCACTGTGATCTGGATCCAGTTTCATAAAACAGAACTGTCGATGTGGGACAACTTGCAGATCACATTTAGATGCCAATGGCATCGGCCCAATCCAAGAGACAGTACTGTTTACTTGTCGAGAGACATCTGCTAGATTTATATATAACATGAACACTGACTGCAAATAATGATGAAAGCAAACACATCCTACAGAGATGCCCTCTACATCTCTTAAGACAGAAGGTGTTTTTTTATATATTTCACAACCAAACTTCTAGTGCGCACTTCATATGTCCTTGAACCAATCAATAACCCACCATTTTACCTTCAATTCACTGTTCTTTTAGCCTTGTAGTCAAGATGGTCTCTGTAATGAAAATTGCCTAATAAAAAAATGACCTCCATATGTAACACATGCTATGCATACGACTTTTCCTCCTCATTTGCTTACCATTAATGCAATGAAATGTTTTTTAAAAGGTTAGGCTTTGTAGAAATAACAGACTTCGTGTCAGCTAAGAGCTGGAGCTACATATAAACAGTCTGAAAACCTTGGAGTTCATGCATTATCTGATACAAATGTAGACTGAGCTAAAATAAACAAGAGCTATTTATGTGGCCGAGGCGCTGTATTCAATATGGCGCAGCACAAACAGGCTGCAGACATCACTGCCTGTTTGGGGAGAAATGAAGATGGATTCAGCCATTTGTGCTCCCTCCTGCAGCCCTCATTCCCGGTGACGCTCCGAGGGATCATCAGATTTTTTTTTTTTAAACTCACTCTTTTAGATTATGATGATCCTAAATGGCTCAGGGGGTTCGCAGAACGGCTGACGATCCATCTGAATTACCCGTCGCTAAAAGAGTCCGACTGCTCTCGTGGACGCGGATATGGCGCGTCGGCATATGGCGCTCGCTGCGATGAGGGCATTTAGGGTGATGGCCTCTATGGAGGTAAACAAAACCTCAGCTACACCCAGACGCGTTGCATGGCAAATGCATTGCACTCGAGACGCGTGAACCAGAAACAGCAGGCGTGGATCTCAAAGAGGACAAAATGTGCAGTGACATTTACCGACGCTAGGCAGACGTGTTGCAGGTGCCGCAGGCGGCGATCGACCTTCCCCGTTGTCGTCAGTCAACCGCGTCCGCGTCCGCGTATGGCCTCGGCCAATACACCAGAGAACACCGAGACGGCAACCTTGTTTACCAAGACGCTGCCCTGATATTTGACCAATGCGGAAGGTGCCCTAAAAGGAGTCTTCAATCAATAACCGGGGGCCACAAGAGGAGCGCTGGCCATTTGCATTAGACTCTGGCTAACACGCTTCCTGTTTGAGTTCTGCTCATGTGCACTCATGAAATGCAAAATATGACCCCCCCCCCAAGCTTCTGAGGTGGCTGGGATGCCTTTGAGATGAATTCTTACAGCTTGACTTTTTTTATTTAATTTTTTTGCCATTGGATTTGAGAGGCCCTCATTTGTGATTCTCTCTTTGTAATGGCGTGAGCTGAATATGGCAGTATAAACAAAAAAATCCGTCTGCCAACAAAACTCCTACGTAACGTTCCAAGACTTTACAAAGAATAGCTGGGGGCCCAGCCGAAGCCAATGCACGCATGCTGACTCTGGCTAATTAACTGGCTTTCTGTATTCAGCTCCAACGCAATTACAATTTTAAATTAGAATTTCAAATTAAATGGGCAGTTTCTATCTCGTCTTTACAGCCAAAAAAAACAAATCTTCCTTCGCTTTAGTTGCTTCTGCTCGGCACTAGGCTCTTCTAATTCCAGTGGGATATTAAAACATTTGCTTTGGTAAATCACTGCAAGCCCAAGCTACATTCAACTCAATCCTGTCGTGGTATCTGCAAACCTTTACAACGCTTGGGGCTAAGTAGCAACATGATTATTCTCCACGATGCATTTCTCATTTTTCCGACGCCATTGGTACAGTCGTCAAAGTACATTCCCCACACATAAGCGCGCATAGAAACACATTCACTGACACGCACACATACGCACACCACTCTCTTTTGGATTGGTGGGTTATATGACTGCCGATGTGGCTCTGGCCTCGGCCTGAGACGGATGAATAACAGATAAATGAGGCCGGACTTGAGTCAGTGTGACAGATCCGTCCATCTGAGCCGAGCAGCGGCACAGAGAGCCATTGCCGTTCACTGCGCCTCACCCGAAATGCGGAGAGACACTGGCTGGCACTTGCCGTGTCAAACAGGGTCAATTGCATCACAAGGAGAGTTAATTCTGACAACCAAGATGCCGTGTTGCTGAAAAATCAATCGTGACGAGTGCAACAGTTTGGTGTTTGACACTGTGTGTGTGTGTGACATGTACCTGGGTAACATCGCCTCCTGCCACCCGCTCTGCCAAAGTCCTCACAGACTTGACATCGGAACGTCTGCGATGCTTCAGGCGACAGGACAAGTGGCAGCAACAAGAAGGAGCTAAGTGCCCATCCATCCTGCTGCAAGACACAGGCCAGAGGTGCCACATCCTGAGACGAGGGCTTCAAAAGACAAGGGCCAGAGACGAGGGCTTCAAAAGACAAGGGCCAGCGACGAGGGCTTCAAAAGACAAGGGCCTGAGGTGCCACGTCCAGAGGCGAGGGCTTCAAAAGACAAGGGCCAGCGACGAGGGCTTCAAAAGACAAAGGCTGTCCAGCCGCACACAGATGTCCAGCCCTGCCCACATCCCCACCCCAGCGCACATGCTCATATGCTTCAAAATAAACAAATAAATAAATAAGCCAGATTGTCAAATTGCAGTCCAGCTGGCCGGCAGATGTCGAGCCTGGCTCTCTGTCAGGTCACCAGATGCCACCGGGGTCTCACTGTTCCTCCTCTCTGCCCATCCTCTGTACATCCCTCCTCTCCTGTTTGTTTGTTTTTTTCCTCTTTCAAGGGGCATTTCGGGTCCCCCTAGTACATGTTGTGTTTTTGTTTGGAGTACAATGCTTCCCTCCCTTCAAAGCCAATCAGAATCAATTGGAACAGGAGGACCCAGTAGCACCTCTGAAAGAAGCAGCCTCCCTCTCTCTCTCTCTCTCCCTCCCTCCTTCTCTCACTATCCCTCTCTCCCTCTTTCTCTCTCTCCTTCTCTCTCCTGAGTGCAGATGCTGCCAGCTCAAGCGTGGAGTTCCATCCCTGTAGCTTCCACTGCCTGAAGAGGCCTCAGGTGTGTGTTTATACAGCTAATTCCCAGCTGTCACCGAATCCTGCCACCATGGCAGCACTTCAAACAGGGAAACAAGCCACAATGGGCGGGCTGTTTGTTTTGGAACATCAGGGTTTCCAAACCAGGAAGAGAAGTGGGCTCTGGGAACGTTTGTTTGGAGACAAGGTCGTTTTCGGAAGTAGGAAATATTGCCTACTCTTCACATTGTAGGAGCGGTTTACATTCAAGATACCCTGGGGAAAGGTTGTTTGTTTGACACCTGTATAAACAGACGTTACACTGGGGCAGGCATGAAATATCAAAAATGATATGAATATACATTCTTTTTTTCAGCTGCTGCCCGAAAATAAATGGAGAAGCGAGCAGGAGGAAGAAGACATTTTTTTTCAGGTGGGTTCTGCCGAGTAATGTGGAGAGGAAATGGCTGTTCTAAATAAGAATAGGCTGGACCAGATCGTGGGAACTTATCAGGCGCTGTTCACCTAACGAGCACATATCTCAAATATCATGCAGAAGAGAGCTGGAGAGGGGAAGTGAATGTTTATGCTCACTGGAACATGTTTTAACTGGGTTTTCATGCTGAATAATATTTTGTGCTTTTAAAATATTTTAACAATAACTCAGACCAAAACATTGATCATTAGACACAGAACATTCCGGAATGATCAAGAACGCTGATGAACATGTACTTAGTCCACGCACACACACAAACACATTTGGTTTATCAGACAGAACTTGGCAGATTGACTTGCCTTGGAAGAGAGCACTTGGCGTCTCCATGAAAGTGCTCCGACTCATTGCATCTTAATCTGCCGTTGAAAATAGAATGTGTTTCCCTACCTTCCTCCCTCTCTCCCTCCCTCCCTCCCTCCCTCTATCTCTCCTTCCCTCTCTCTCTCTCTCCACATCAAAATGAGCAAGCTGAAGCCGCCACCCTACCCGCCTCAACTTACATCAGTGATGATTTTTTAAATGAGCGGACAGTTCCATTTTCCACTGTCAGTTTCCCCTGTCTCATTCATCGGTCCGTCCGTCCGTCCGTCCGTCCATCACCGCGTACAC
Source organism: Clupea harengus (assembly GCF_900700415.2). Taxonomy (NCBI): domain Eukaryota; kingdom Metazoa; phylum Chordata; class Actinopteri; order Clupeiformes; family Clupeidae; genus Clupea; species Clupea harengus. The sequence continues at coordinate 892,853 of NC_045175.1, read as the reverse complement.
TGCAAGCTCCACTGTGAAATGCACCAGTTTGAACAACCATAACAAAAACCGCCGACAACAACAAAAAAACACCAGCGACAAAAGGAATCGATTACTCAAGAAGGAATTACGCAAGCTAAGGCGATCACACTTCACCCCCTCATGCGGAAGAATAATGAATCTCATTTTTGTTGTTGATGTTGATGCTGGAGGGGCGATGGTGGTGTGAAACGTTTGTGACGGATTGTCACAGGCAGAGCCAAGCCAGCAAAGCTTACCGTCTCTTCAAATCCACCTACCATCGCTCTCTTTTGATGGCGGCCTGTGAATTGGATTAAACATTAAACCCTCTCCAGAGTTGACACGCTCTTTATATTTGCATGCCAGAGAAAGGGGAAGCTTGTCAAACAGCGTAAACGGGGTACTTATCCCAGGTGGACTAACCACTACTGACACGGCTCCCCAGATATTAATACGGGTGCTATTTTCAGACGCTCCCTCCTACAGATATTAAGCCGATCTTGTTCCATTGAGCAGGCCACATTGTATCGGAGGTCCCAAAGCTATGCTGCCCACTACTATAACCTACCAAAAACATGTAAGAATCTTCCACTTTCTTTCTTGTGACCACAGTTAAAAAAACTAGCATTGATGAACACCAAATTGAGTTTTTTTTACTCTCATTTTAATCAGTTCTTTTTTTTTTGAGTGAAAATTCAACATGCAGGTAGCACTTAGTTCTGTCTTTTTGTCGCACGTCTTAAATGTAGACTTTCCTATTGGGGTTTTCAGCTGAGTCACATACGAATACTTGCACTGTAAGAATACTGGACACGCATCCTGTAAAACACTGAATTCTATGCTACTAAGTCCATCATTGTTATACTGTCACGAGTACTTCACAACATCGGGACACAGTGAGGAGCGAGAGCTCTTCACAATCAAGACAACTGGTCCTGTTCTCCTTCTACTTGTATCGGGGTTCTCCACGAGTGCAGTGATGAGGCTCTGAGAAACACATTTGGGCTGGCGGTGTTGTCAAACCAGGAAATGTATGTGTGTGTGTGTGTGTCTGTGCCTGAACGAGATACATTGTGTGGAACTTGTTTCACAAACACATAAAGGAAACAGAAGACATCACAATGGATGAGGGAAAGAGTGGATCCATTTTGTGGCAGTTCATTGCTGGTTGCCTGTCCTAAGCAGATTTCGTTTTTCAGAAGCAGACGGGTTTTCTACAGTCACAAGAATGAGATCCTTTAGACTCCTTAGTCCTTGTTCTTCTTATCTTAAACACTAATTTATCTATCCATGTTCCTGGGCTATTTTCTACCCCACTAACTTCTCAGACTCACAGGCTTTTCTGCACAGGTGTACATATTTTCCCCTCAACCCCCCACCCCCATACACACACAAACACACACACATGTGTTCACAATAAGTCTAAAATCTCCGGTCATATAAAACGAAGTCGACAACAAATAGGACTTGCCTGTCACCCTCTCAGAGATGACGCGTTGAAAAGGTCATTCGTTGCTACCTTAATCGTGGGTGATAGAAAACATACAGTACAAATCTCATCAGAAAGACCGTATGCGCTTTAACAAATGTCATTTTTTTTGTGTCAAAGTATATGGGGGTGGGCAGCACAGAGCCAAGCGTTCTTTTCATGGAAAAAAGTCATGTGTTCATCTCCACCTTCATGCAGCTTAAACCTTCACACTGTAAGCTGGTCCTGAAAATCCATGACTCTTCTGTCTCCATTTCCCCTCCATTGCAAATACAGAGGACCAGCACGGCAGCCATCTTGTCCCACTCCAGGCTAGGTAATTCCGTTGCATACATAGCTCCATAATACTGCAGTGAAAAGGGGGGGAAAATAACTCCCTGTAGTTCCGGCCTCTCTCCGCTCTAACTCCTGTGATCCCCTGAAAGCTTCCCTGTCTGTGAGCAGCAGCATGGTGGCCATTCACTGAGACGGTACTGAAAAACACACGGAAGGGAGGTGAAGTTCACAGAACGTTCCGGAAGAGGGTAGGAGCGCAAGCGAAAAAAAAGGTGGCCAAAGAAAAGGATCGAGGGGGGGGAATGGGGGGACAGGTTTCATCTGTTCTTCCGCGAGCCAGTGTCCATGGTCTGGCTGCTGCTTTTCACCCCCAAACACCCCGCCGGCACCCGGTCGCCCCCCACTCCGCCCATGCCCCTCTCCTCCTCCGTCCATGGGTTGGACAGGTAGCCCTGGGCTTCCATGCCGTACAACTGTCTGCCGTCTTTGCTCCGGACCGACAGGCCACCCCCGCCCTGCTCCAGGTTCCCTGTGCTATTGCACTTCTTGACCAGAGGGGGCGCCAGAGAGCTGGCGCAGAGCAGCGAGGTGAGCGACAGGCTGCTCAGCGTCTCCGACAAATGTTCGCTGTTGCCCGCCTGGCTGGAGCCGCATCCGCTCGTACCCTCGATGCCCATGCCCAAGCCCGTGTCCTCGTCCGACGGGTCCATGGAGTCCTGCCGCGGACAGCTGGGGCTGCTGCTGCTTCCCCCGCAGCTGCTCAAGCTCCTCTGGTGGCCCCTGGTGGCCTGGAGGGAGAAACAAGCAGACGGACGCCCTCCCGCGGCTCCGCGGCGCTGGCGGCGGGGTGAAGGGGTTGTCGGCGGGGGGATGGGGCAGAGCAGGGGCCGATCCCGATCCCGATCCCGTGGCAGCGGTGGGGAGATGCTGAAGCTGAGCCCTTCCTCCAGGGTGGTGTGCAGGCTGCCCTCCGAGCTGCCCGTGGCCAGGGAGGAGTTACTGCAGGATGGGTGCTTGGAGCAGAGAGGTGTTAGAGAGAGAGAGAGAGAGAGAGAGA
>NC_045175.1:882531-885031 GCF_900700415.2 Clupea harengus | reverse complement strand
TTGTTAAGCCTGTGATTATTATCATTAGCATTATTATTATTATCAATATCATTATGATCAATATTATTATTATTATTATTACCAGTGTATTGAATGAAGAAATCTAAGAAGTAAAAGTTAAAGGACAAACACAAACTCTCCTTGCTACTCATCAGCCTTGAAAGTTTCTCCAATTAGTCCTGCTGCCGAGCTTCAGGACCACGGACAGGGAACTGCGATTCAGCCCCACTCCAGTACCATGGAGAGCGGCAGGTTTCGCACGGTCCTTGAAGGGAGGCAGCCAAACCAGACAGGCCCTTCATTGCCATAGCCGGCAGCTGAGTCCTCAAGAGACAGTGCAAAGCTCTCCTGGCCGTCGGTCAATGGTTATGGAGCATGAATAGCCAGTTCTAGACTATAGAGGCTTCATAGCTTGAAGCAGATGTGGCCTTGTGAGACTTTTCTGAGGTGCATTACTGGATATTGAAGCACATCCTGTGAGGACCTTGGCAAGACCATTGGCAAGTGCCCCATACACAACATTCCCTCTTGAGACTGCAACTGGCTTAAACCCAGGCATGGGATGCTTTTAACACGACAGTGTGTACCAATGAAAGTTTTCCATGATTCAAGATATGAACAGGAGAGGTGTACAGAGATGTAATTATCTGTATATGAATCTGTGGCGTAAACCAAAAAATACTGCCAGATTTTTATTCATTAAGCACACTAGAAGTAAAACTATTGCCCTTTCACAACAAAAGCACAATATAATGCTGTCACAACTCTAGCTGGGTTTCCATCCGACTATTTAATGCGAATTAACGCTTAAACTTCCCATTAAATCTTTTAAGTCGCATAACAAATGTATTTGCTGGAAAGAGGTGATTAGCATAGGGTAAAGTTATACTAGTTGATGAAAATGGGTTTTGTTGCATTAACAAGGGGTTTGTTGGGATTTTATCACGTATTTCTGTTTAAGCTGCCCTAGACTAGTTTTAAACCCACAGCTGTTCACAACTCTGCCCGCAACGAGGTAAGTGTACATCTTTTAATCGGCATAACACAGCTGATGGGGAACGCACACAGACATTTCTTAGCCCGAATTTTCATGAACGCACTTAAAATATGCAAATGTATTGTGTGGAAACCAGCTGGAACTATAAAGTCAAAACCAAGCTTAAGGCAACTACAGCTACTGCAAACAGGGCAGACCAGGAATACCCTGCTCACTAAGTAGGGGCCTTCAAAACTTATTTACTCAGCAGCCTTTAGTCAATTAAAGCATCCGACACACTCATAACACAGTCCAATAAAGTCACTACACTGTCCAACCTCCCCATACAGCATATGCCTAGGCCACATGTAAAGTCTGAGGCGATGAGGCTTAGCATTGAAAAGCGTTTATTTTGTGTAGTGTTGGCGGATGCAGAAAATGGCTGATAGGTAGGCCTGGAAAAATGTGCTATAAAATCCATAGAAAATCCTTGTTGCTGACTGTTTAAATAAGCATGAAATAGGCTACTTGGTAGGGTGAAACCTATGAAACCTGTGGCTGATACATACATCATCTTAAATGGATGAGTATTGACTGAAATACAAGGTCAAATGTCAGTTTTTCCCAAGGCAACATTTTGAAAGAAGGCACTTTCTACAGCTACGGAAGTCCATACCAACAGCTGTTAATATTATCAGTCCAGAATGTTTCTCCTGTGCCAATAGTACTTCTACTGCTGCCATGGAAGAATTTTCCACAGGCATGTTTCCGTATGTGTGTGTGTGTGTGTGTGTGTGTGTGTGTGTGTGTGTGTGTGTGTGTGTGTGTGTGTGTGTGTGTTTCCGTATGGTTTATTCCCATTCCGTGGCTCACCAGGGTGTTTGCCAGTAGAGAGCCTCAAAAAAGAACAGTTGCCTCCCCTGTCGTGGTGAAGGGCACTACTCAACATGGGCATGTCCGGTCACCAGCACTCTCTCCACATGCGCCTATCAGGGCCCAATGACCCCCCTGTTGGTGCGGTTACTGAAATCAAAGTCCTATGTTGCAAAGAGAATGGGTATTTTTTATCTTGTGACCATCTATCTAAGCTATGAATGGATCTGAAGAAACATAATGTCTGACGCGTAGACATGGCAATCGATTTTTCCCCCCTTGAATATCTGTTTCCATTGCATTTTTTTAAGATTCCCCCGAATAACGTATTCGTATTCGGCTACATCTCTAATGAACAACACAACAGAATATGAAGCTTTCTCTCAGTCGAGACATCCAAGTGTGAAACCGTGTCTTAGGGGGATGCACAAAGGCTTGACAGGCAGGTTGGCATTTTTTTCAGGCAGCCCCGGCTTCATTAGACGAGCTATGAATACATCAAATCGCCTTTGACGAGTGGTGGAAATAACTTTGACATTCTTGCCTGAGTGAGCGAGCTAGAACAGAAAAACAAAAACCTGGTTATGGAGAGAGAAACCAGATTATATGTAGCCCATAATCTCTTTTCGAGGGGTTACTCTGTCCCGGTAT
>NC_045175.1:870031-875031 GCF_900700415.2 Clupea harengus | reverse complement strand
AAACAGAATTGCAAGGTATGTCATTTTTTCCCTTTATGGTTCAACACAATCCATTCAGAAGGGGCAGGAAAATCACAGCATTCCTCTTTGACTATGATGACAGTAATTACGTGGCCTGACACAGCATGAGCCCCCATACCTCATTCCATTCAATTCAAGCACACAAGGTGCCATGAGTACTGAGGACGTGAAAGGAGACTTAATTACAGACAATCAGTGCCGGCAGAAATGATAACGTGTGAACATTACAGGTTTTTTGAAACATGCTACTCTGTGATAGACTGCCACAGCCAGAATTCAATCCAGGCGTCGTTAGAATATCTGGCTGAAATCACAGGGGGAAAGGTGGAGATATTCCCACAATCCACGGGAACCTCTATGGAATGTTCTACAGGATTCGTTTTTAAAGAATGTCAAATTGATATTCCTCTGGGACTTTCATTGGTGCAGCCCCATTCAATTTACAAGTTACAGCTTATTGCTAATCAGAGGAGGAAAATGTATATATATATCGAATAAGTTACAAATATTTACCTATTTATATCCTGAAAATACATTGTTCTTGTTGTTTTGAGGGGAATACATCACATGTTGGTTACTGAACCCAAATATGTTTTCGTCAGCTAACTCCAATGACATTTCAGAGAGCACACACCCACACACACACCCACACACACAGACACACCCACAGACACAGACACAGACACAGACACAGACACAGACACACACACACACACACACACACACACACACACACACACACACACACACACACACACACACACACACACACACACACACACACACACAAAGGTGTGGAGCTGGCCACTGACCTGTGCTGGCGAGTAGAGCCTGCGGCAACTGCAGGCATCATGGCCCATCAGGCGCGGACTCGATGCCCCGTGCGGACAATGGGGGCTGGCCGCCGTAACGCCCTGGTGTCTGCACCCCATCTCGCCTACCCCCCCTCTTCCTCCTCCTCCTCCTCCGCGGTCGACCCCAGGTCCTACACTCCCTCCCACCCCGGCTGCAGCGGCGGCACCGGCACCACCGGCGGCGGCACCGACGCCTCCCAGGCAGCAGAGGCCGCTCTGGGCCAGCTCCAGCTCGATCTCGGCGTCCATCTCGGCGTCCTCCATGGCCTCCTTGTTGGAGTCGTCCAGGTGCTTCATGAGCACGGCCACCACCACGTTGATGAGCACGAACTGCGCCGTCAGCACGAAGCTCACAAAGTACATTGGCGAGATGAACTGCAGGCTGGGGTTGCAGTTGTACTCGCCAGCTGGGCACTCGCGAAGGGTGTCCTGGAGGGGAGGGGGTGGGGGTGGGGGTGGGGGTGGGGTGAGACAATGGGTGCCACTTGTTAAATAGTTATGTATAATAGTAATGCAAATATCAGTAATACCGCTAACCTCCAATAGCAATAATAAAAATGTCTTTAAGCGCTAGCACAACTGACCCATGATATTAAGCTTTGTATCTATATTGTACTGCTATTGTGCTACAATATGCTTTGCTGTGCTATGCTACAGAGTGTAATAAACTATACTATTAGTGCTACTGCTCCGATATGGCACACCTATGCTATGCTATGCCCTGCTCTATCATGCTGTGCAAGGCAGTAATCATATTATGTATATGTTTATAAAGAAGTTTTATAATGTATGGGTTAATATTGTCATGTATTTTTTATTTGTGTGCCATTTGTCTCGTCAGCGCAGGGCACCCACCTTCATGATGCCATTCCAGTTGTCGCCCGTGGAGACCTGGAAGAGCGTGAGGAACGCCATGCCGAAGTTCTCGAAGGTGGCGTGCCGGCTCATGCCCTCGCACGTGAACTCCTCGTTGCACACTAGGAAAAAAGGACACGAAGACCGGGAGGAGACAGACACACACGACCCACATACAAACACACACAGTCTCTCATCACAAGTGTCTGGGAGTGGAGCTCTCGCATGGACAGGTGATAATATGGCTTCATACGGGGCATCATACAGACCTGGGCTATTTGAATCCAGAGCCCTCTTTGATTCAAACAGAGACTTGCAATGGGTCTCATCCACCAACTGTACATGCACAGAAATGCACGCATATACCACCCTTGTGAACTCAATGAATCTTGTATTTGGTTCACACGGTGTAAAGGAAAAAAAAAAACTGCGTAGGACTAGAAATGCATAACAATAGCCTTGTAGAAGGGGAACGGACAACAGGAAAAATCACTTTCCACTTTCCTGTTCTCAATCCATCCACCTCCTCTCTGCTTTACTGTCCTTCTGATGCCTTTAGGTACACCTCAAGGGGGCAGGGGGGCAAATCATGGGGATACGCGGCCACTGTGCTTAGTCTGGATTAATATGTGTGTGGCGGTTTGAACAGGTCCAAGCACACACTCACCCAACTCCCCAAACAGCTCGACTCCCAGAGCAGCATAGATGAAGAAGAGCAGCATGAAGAGCAGCCCGAGGTTCCCCACCTGTAACACACACACACACACGTGCACACACACACACACACACACACACACAGACACACAGACACACAGACACACACACAATCACACACACACACACACACACACACACACACACACACACACACACACACACACACACACACACACACACACACACACACACACACACACAAAGACACACACACCCGCACACACTCCATTAATTCACCACCGTAGGTCCAGTAACACAGCAACTTCATAGAGCATCTAACCTTTACTTTCCTCGGGGAGGGCACAGAAAAAGCCTGGACTTCTTTCCCTACCTAGAAATCACCCTCCATGAATGCACCATCAGGGCCTTCTAATAAATCACCTAACCGTGAAGCGAGAGGCATTAGATCCAGCAACAACAGCCCCAAACAACAGCATCAACGCGTGACATTCCCAGCTCCCACAGGGATTGGGATTGGCCTTGAGCGTTGGAGAGTGGTATTCCCTCGGGGTCTGGATTGACTGGATGAACACCCAACCAAGGGCAGGAGGATGGGGATGGGGGATGGGGAGTTCCCCCCAGCCTCAAGCACTAAACCTCCCTGAAGTGACAAGGCCAAAATCCAATCCTGAAAACTGGAGTGTTTCGCTTGGGTGGAGGCATGCTATTACAGAGTGAGGGAGAGGGAGAGAGAGGGGGAGAGAGAGGGGGAGAGAGAGGGAGAGAGAGGGGGAGAGAGAGGGGGAGAGAGAGGGAGAGAGAGAGACAACCTGGCAGTTGAAGTCGGCCGGCACAGACAGACCTGGCTGCCCACTGGGAGAGAGGGAGGACTGCTGTAGACTGCAGCAAAATATGTATCAGCCTGCCATGACCTCCACAGCAATGTGAACCCCCTGTCCCACATAACTAATATTTAATGTTAAATAATTAACAATGAACCTGTTATATGTTACCATCTATAACTTATTGTTTGTTTTTATTTATTTATGTTAATTGTGATTGTACATTTTGTGTAAACATGCTTTGGCAACGTTGTGTTGTATGCAGTCATGCCAATAAAGCCATTTTAATTTAAATGAATTGAATTGAGAGAGAGAGAGAGAGAGAGAGAGAGAGAGAGGGAGAGGGAGAGAGAGAGAGAGGGAGGGAGAGAAGGAGAGGGACAGAGAGAGAGAGGGAGAGAGAGAGAGAGAGAGAGGGGGAGAGAGGGAGGGAGAGAAGGAGAGGGACAGAGAGAGAGAGAGAGGGAGAGAGACAGAGGGAGAGAGGGAGAGAGAGATGGCGCTGTGCATGTCCCATGAAAACACAATTCCATAAGGAATGGAAGGTACACATCACTGTACACTGGATGGATCTGGCACCAATTGTGCAAAGCTGGAACAATGGCAATTATGAACATCCATTGAAGATTAACAAACCTACAGAGAATAAATGAAGAGAAAATATTCCACTTTTCCATGTTGCAAACAATACAACAATATCACCAAGGTCAGGAGTTTGATACCCAGGGAGTTGCTGTGGATAAAGGCATCTGCCAAATGAGTAAATGTAAATGGCAATAACTTCTGAGTTACAGTATGGACCAATGATGCAGTCACAGTATGGACCAATGATGGAGTGAAGGGCAGGAACATAAGAAACTTCCACCAAAGTCATATTTATGTTTTCCTAATAGGACCGCAAGCCTGTAATGACTGCATTACTAACGTCGTACTCAGATAAACACTGAGCAGTGATCCATCCACTCCATTCGAGTTCCCCGGGCACTCTCACATCGACACATAGAGCGATGGCAGACAGATGTCAGGGAGCTGTTCGAGCCGACACCTGCTCGAAAACGCTGATGGAATAGAAGCCACGTTTTTCCAACGCGCCGCGCCCCGGCCAGCCTAGACATCAAACGCGGCCATCTAAAGCGCCATTTACGGAGCCTATTTAGGGCCTAATGGGCCATGACTCAGCACGCTCGTCTCCGAGCGTGACAAACAGCAGGCTTTACGGTCACGTAAAATAAAAGAACACAAAAAAACAACACCCTTAATGGGTTCACGCATGATTCACTAGCGTTTAGAGTCAGGGGGGGGGGGCGGATAAGGAGCCGTGGCGAAAGAAAAGCGGAGGGAGAGAGATAGAGAGAGAGAGAGGAAGAGAGAGAGAGAGAGAGGGAGGGAGGAAAAAATGGAGGGAATGAAATAAGCGTTAACAAAAAAAAAGAGATGTTTTTTTTAAAAGGCAAGACGAAAGACGCGTAAAAAAGCGTAAAACAGTGTCTCCAAGCGTTGTGTCTGTTTCTCCATCGAAGCGATAAGAAGGGACCACAATCAGACTTCACCAGGCCTCAAACTGCGTATAGCTGAGCTCCTTTTCTGATACGTTCCAGCAAAATAAAGAATGTGTGGGTGCACAGCACCTCAGCTGCGTCTAACCGATATAAACCCGAGAGCAGCAGACTCCACAACGGACCCGGCTCCGATTTGGCCCACATCCGGCAGAGTTAACCAGCGAACTGTGAAAATGCCATGTCGAAAAACTTTCCCCAGACTTGGGGAGAAC
>NC_045175.1:862531-865031 GCF_900700415.2 Clupea harengus | reverse complement strand
TCTTTCATTCTGATTCGACATCTTTGTCCCACATATCATGCTGTTAGACAGTCCCCATCATTAGTGTGTGCTAGAAATGCTATGGTGCCATCTTTAGTTTCTGCTATCAACCCACTGACATTTTGCAGGGATCCACGCTAACCCTGTCAAGGGGATCAATGGTGCATTGTGGGTGTTGTAGTCAGTCAGTGGAGCAGTCACCTGTGGCTGGCTGTAGTGCTCCAGGGACATGGTGACTACATTGACGCAGATGATGAGCGTGATGAAGATGTCGAGGTGGTGGCTGGTGCAGAAGGTGTGGATCATCAGGCGCACGTGGCCATAGTTGGCGTAGTAGGGGACCTTCTGAGCCTCTGGAGAGGGAGGGAAGACGGAGGGGCAGAGACAGAGAAGATTATAGAGGGACACAGACAGAGGGGCAGGGACAGAGAAGATTATAGAGGGACCAGACAGAGGGACAGAGACAGAGGGACACAGACAGAGGGACAGAGACAGAGGGACAGAGACAGAGGGACAGGGACAGAGACAGAGACAGGGGGACAGAGACAGAGGGACAGAGAGAGAGACAGAGGGACAGAGACAGAGAGAGGGACAGAGACAGAGACAGAGACAGGGACAGAGACAGAGACAGAGACAGAGACAGAGACAGAGACAGAGACAGAGAGACAGAGAGAGGGACAGAGGGACAGAGACAGAGACAGAGACAGGGACAGAGACAGAGACAGAGACAGAGGCAGAGACAGAGACAGGGACAGAGACAGAGGGACAGAGACAGAGGGACAGAAATAGAGAGACAGAGACAGAGGGACAGAGACAGAGACAGAGAGGAGACAGAGACAGAGACAGAGAGGAGACAGAGACAGGGACAGAGACAGAGACAGGGGGACAGAGACAGAGGAACAGAGACAGAGACAGAGGGACAGAGACAGAGATAGGGACAGAGGGACAGAGACAGAGACAGGGACAGAGACAGAGGGACAGAAATAGAGAGACAGAGACAGAGGGACAGAGACAGAGACAGAGACAGAGATAGAGGGACAGAGACAGACAGACAGACACAGAGACAGAGACAGAGACAGAGAGGAGACAGAGACAGAGACAGAGACAGAGGCAGAGACAGAAACAGAAACAGAGACAGAGACAGAGAGAGAGACAGGGACAGAGACAGAGACAGAGCCAGAGACAGAGAGGAGACAGAGACAGAGACAGAGACAGAGACAGAGATAGAGGGAGAGACAGAGGGACAGAGACAGACAGACAGAGACAGAGACAGAGACAGAGATAGAGGGACAGAGACAGAGGGACAGAGACAGGGACAGAGAGGAGACAGAGGGACAGAGACAGAGACAGAGATAGAGGGACAGAGGGACAGAGACAGAGGGACAGAGATAGAGGGACAGAGACAGAGGGACAGAGACAGAGATAGAGGGACAGAGGGACAGAGACAGAGAAGATTATAGAGGGACATAGACAAAGGGACAGAGACAGAGGGACAGAGACAGATTGCAGAGTGTAGGACACAAAACGGAAAATGCACAACAGAAAAGACAGAGGGAGCTTAGAGATGAAGGGATGAAGAGGGAACGAGGTTGCTTTCAGAGAGGGAGGCGGAGAGTAGGAAGACCAGTTAACACCAGTTTATGTGTGTGAGCCGCCTAAAGTACATCTACGCCGGAATGTTCCCACATTTGCATTTCAAAAGCAAACGTAAATGTATGCATGTGTAATCAGAGAATGTTCAGACCAAGTTGTCCTGAGGTGATGGTGGTGTATCCACTTTGTATGCATGTAGTCTAAATACCACGCAGACAGCAAATCTGGTTCTCAGTGCATATCATAAACACGGCATGGCTAAAAAGACACTCCCCCCCCCCCCCATATCTGAATGCACTAGCTGAACTGAGCTGGAACTGGGGAAAGCTTCCTCAAATCACAGTTGTTTAGGGTCAAGGATGGCAAATTATTTACATTTAGTCATTTAGCAGACGCTTTTATCCAAAGCGACTTACATATGTGCGACTTACAATGTATACACATTTTACATTTACATTGATGGCACACTGCTCATCAGGAGCAATTAGGGGTTCAGTGTCTTGCTCAAGGACGCTTCGACAGGGAATCGAACTAGCAACCTTCTGATTACTAAACGACTTCTTTACCTCCTGTACCACTGTCGCCCCCAAATTATACACACACATATAGATATACATATGTGTTTATACACACACATAAGCATATACATATGTGTATATACATACATATACAAGTCAAAAGTGGTGAGGCAAAAAGAAGGAACCGAGGAGAAAAGAAGGAAGCGAGGGAGAGGAAAAGGAAATGATGCGAGATGGGGAGGACGCTCGGGGGCGAGCTAGAAAAAGGGTGAAGAGGAACATCTTGGCAGCAAGATTGAACAAGAGCCATAAGGGGAAGCAAGAGCGGGAGGAACAGGGTGAGGATGAGGAAGAAGAAGTGTGGAGAGGGGGATGAAGGATGGGTGGAG
>NC_045175.1:840031-857531 GCF_900700415.2 Clupea harengus | reverse complement strand
GGGTTAGTTCACAACAAGTTGACAATTGTGTTAATAAAGTGAAATAGCAAATTGAGAGTTAGATGACTATCATCATCATCTATTTAAGATAAGGCACGTCCCAAGCAGACAGGATAAAACAGACGGAGAACAAGGAGCCCATCTGTGTTCTGTATCTCACCATTCCTTATCAGGAGGAGAAAAGGGACGGAGTTCCTAAATAAAGCCTCCGCAGTAGGGGGGGTGGGCAAGAGAAAGGCGGGGGAGAGTGAAATTGAGAATGAAAGGAGGATTTTGAAAGAGTGTCACAGGTGACACAGGTGTCTCTCTGACATCTCGGGAACAGTCTTTGTCACTGGCAAGTCACTCATCTCAGTGAGTCAGACTGGAAGCGAGACACAACCCGAAGCGCGGATGATGTGGAGGAGGAGGAGGAGGAGGAGGAGGAGGAGGAAGAGACGCATGGCAAACACTGGGCGCCATGCCAACTGTTGCTAGTCTTCCTTAAGCAGGTAGCGTGCCAAGAGAAAGGGAGCGAGGCAGTGGGGGGGGGAGCGGAGGAGCGCGGTGAGAACCACCGCGACAGTCACAAGGGAGGCCAAATCAACCCGAAGTGGCAGAAAAATAAACCGCCAGGCAAAATAACATCGAGAGTGTCATCCTCGGCGACGAGGCGAGATCTGCGATGGCACCACACCGCACTCTGGGCCGGGCGATTGCACCCTGGGTGACTCACTGGTGTGATCTGCAACCCGACAGTCCCGCTCACTGCTCCCCGTTCACCGCGAACCACTCGTCTATCGCATGAATATTTCATCACCCCTCGACTCGAGCACAAACACGTCGTCGCCGGTACTCCGTCTCTAATGCATAAACCATTAGGTGGGTAGAGCAGGAGGCGAGAGAGAGAGAGAGAGAGACAAGACGGTGTAACACTAAACACCGTCGCTTGCGTTCGCCTGCTTGCGTCCCGAGGCTGAGTGGGGAACAGCGGTTGCCCTAGAGAGTGAGCTGTCAGTGCACATGATGCAGGTCTGAGATCTGAGAGAGGAGAGATGAAAGGAACATTCTCAGAGCCTCTTCGAGGGCAACGTACAGCAGGCATATGTCAATCTGTCAGGAGACCAGACGTCAGAGCAATTAAGTGATGTCTCCGTAACGTATATACACAAACCTGGAATGTTCATTTGAAATTTTGCCCAGTGCTGTAAACCATACCCAAAGATATCCTCTCTAACCAATTAGGCATGGCGCAGCTGTAGAGGACATGTGTTTTCATCCGAAAGATACCTGCCTGAATCTACAAATCACAGCAAGAAATCCACACATACTTGTCATTCCCCCCAACTTCTCATGAACTTTACATATTGACCATGACAAGAAAAGACAAACGACCAATTCTAGCAAATGGCTGCTGCCTCAACAACCCTTATCAGCCCATCAAAAAAGGTAGAGACTGGCTACCTCAACCAGATCAGCCACACTATGGAAATGTGTATCCTTCCCTGAGCTAAGGCGCCTCTCTCTCGGGCTCTATTTTCTAATAATCATCCCCCATTAGATGATGGAGGAGTCAGGAGAGGCCAGGCAAATGAGATGGGACAGGCCAGAGAGAGAGAGACACACACACTCTCTCTCTCACACACACACACACACACACACACACCAGGGGATTCTGGAAGAGGAAACTCTGTTTAATTAATACCATCCCCTAATTGCTCGCCTGGGGAGAGATCGCCCAAGCTGTAGCAACTAGCGCTGGCTTTCTCCAACGTGCTGCGGTCAGCAGATACCAAGGGAGATGGGGGTGGGGAACAGGGGGAGAGAGGAAGTGTGTGTAAGAAAGAAAGAACGAATAAAGAGAGTAAGGGGAGGAGAAGAGATTCTATGTTCTAATTCTAAAAATTCTAAATTCTCTGTATTCATTCAGCAGATACCAAAAGCGAAAGGGAGAAAGAAAGTGTGTGGAGGGAGGGAAAGAAAAGTTGAGTTAGAAAGAGGGTGAAGGAGAGGGTGAAGGAGAGTGTGAGTGTGTGTGTGTGTGTGTGTGTGTGTGTGTGTGTGTGTGTGTGTGAGAGTGTGTGTGTTTGTGTGTGTGTGTGCGTGTGCGCGTGCGTGTGCTTACAACTATGTATCTGAATCTGTGTGAAGGTTAGAACAGACTTGACTGCATGACTAAGCACTGAGAAGAACAAACAGCGAAGACGAGCAGAACATCTTGCACTTTGCACTTTGCACTTTGCCGAGCTAGATAGATAGATGAAATGCATTAACCCATAACACAGGTTTGAATGGACTTGGGCAGGGATTGTTTGTGATTGGTGCATTCAAATGTTCCCTGCCAGAAAAGAACATGTCGCCATACCTATATATCGAAAATGCACACCTCAGTGGAAAGTTTCATTTATCGCCAAAGACTCAAGCCATTTTCGCTGTCAAAATAGAACCCATAGTCTATACATGCATGAAACATCTTCTGTCTGAGTTGGCCTGGAGTGCCTTTGAATAATGGAGGACCATGTTTCTCCTCGACCACCCTGTTCGTGACTAGGTGGTTGAGATAACTTATAAGTGGATGAGGCTGTGAGCTTGCTGTAAACTCAAGGACACAATCCTGACTGCCTTTGGACCTGTCTCCGACTCATTTTAGCTTATTCCAGCTTGCTTATTGATTTTGCTTTCAGGCATTACAGCACGTTACCTTGACAGCACTAGCTTGAGCTCCTTGATTGTGCTGACACAATTGAACAATACAAAAGATCTTGTTCAAGAGCAAGCTTGAGTTTGAGTTTGAGTGTGCTTTTCTTTTCTTAATTATTTTGTTCTTTTTTCAGTTTCCAGTCGTGGCAAAACAATACTTTGCTTTTGTAGGTCTTTGTTTACATCTACTACTTCACCCTTGTGTTATTTTACTTCTTTTAACTTCAGTTCCTTTCACTTCTCCTAGCTTGTGGGCCTCAAGTCATTGTCAGGTAGAGTGGTGTTTTCATTGAGAACATGGCCTGTGGCGTGCTGTGAGTTTACCTTGACTGTCATCTCAGCCACAAAGATGGCAGTGAAGATGTAGTTGGAGACAGTGAGGAAGACCCTTTCCTGAGGAGAAAGAAAGAATAGAGAGACATAAATAAAGTTTATATCCATAGATCCTCTAGGGTAGAATTATCCTAATTGTGGATATTATTCAATACAAATAACATGCTATTATGTATAATGGAGAGCATATCAAACCCTACATTTACTTTAAAAAACATAAATGTCTGTTCATAACAAACATTCCCTCTAAAAGGTTAGCGTAACCTGAGAAGACTACTGATGTTATCGGGGCCTGATCAGTCAGTATTCAGAGACAAGAAGTGCTTAGCCCTCTCTGGCCTCTGGTCATATGCAAGTTTATGAAATCAATTGTAGAAGGCCATCAAGCTTCAGTAGGTGAACAGGCCTGGAGGAGGCCCAGGGTGAGTGGAGGGGGTTTGGGGAGGTGCCTGGAGCTTTAGTAGGTGAAGAGGCCTGTAGGAGGTCCAGGGTGAGTGGAGGGGGTTTGGGGAGGTGCCTGGGGCTTCAGTAGGTGAAGAGGCCCAGGGTGAGTGGAGTGGGTTTGGGGAGGTGCCTGGGGCTTCAGTAGGTGAAGAGGCCTGTAGGAGGTCCAGGGTGAGTGGAGTGGGTTTGGGGAGGTGTCTGGGGCTTCAGTAGGTGAAGAGGCCTGAGGAGGCCCAGGGTGAGTGGAGGGGGTTTGGGGGCGGTGCCTCGGGCTTACCAGGCTGCCCTGATGGATCTTGGGCCTCTCCAAGGCCACAGTGATGCAGTTGAGGAAGATGAAGGCCAGCACCACATAGTCAAAGAGCTTATGGGCAATGATGGACTGACAGAGCTGTCGGAACCTGCAAAAACAAGAAAGGAGGGAGAGAGAGAGAGGGAGGGAGAGACAGATAAAGAGAAAATGAGAGAGATCTATCTATCTATCTCCATCTGAGTCATATTTTCAAAATTGGCCACTTCTAAACATGTTGGAAGTGTGTAACATGGGTTTGTTTATCTATGTGACAACGCAACATGCTATTTCAGGTGGTAAATATTCAGGTAGGCTAAGTGAGGGAGGATGCCAAACAAAATGTATCATCTGCTAAGACTCAATCTTTATCTGAAATGCTGGGTTTTAAGGTTATCTCTAATGTTGTTTGGCTTATTTACTCTTTTTTCGCTTATAAGTGGTTAGTTAACCATAGGTGCTGTAGGTTCAGCATAATGTGTGTGTGTGTGTGTGTGTGTGTGTGTGTGTGTGTGTCTGTGTGTGTCTGTGTGTGTCTGTGTGTGTCTGTGTGTGTCTGTGTGTGTGTGCGTGTGTATGCGTGTGTGTGCGTGTGTGTGCGTGTGTCTGTGTGTGTCTCTGTGTGTCTGTGTGTGTCTATGTGCGTGCGTGCGTGTGTTTGTAAGCGATATAGCCTAAAACAGTGCGTTATGACGGCCATTTACACAGTGCCCACACATGTGTAATCTGGGTAAACAGACAAGCTGTAACCATGGAAACCACAACTGCGTGGCGCTACAAACTCAGTGCTTCAGCGTAACACATTAACTGTGTCGGACTTAGGTTGGGTTCGGATATAAAAATCAGAATGCCTGTCGGGTTCAGGTCGGTCCCCTGTTGTTGTTGCTCTCAGACTCGGGGTCGGGTTTGGAGACAAATATAGGGCTGCAGTCTAGTGTGTGGGGGTATGCATGTCTGTATATATGTATGTGTGTGTGTGTGTGTGTGTGTGTGTGTGTGTGTGTGTGTGTGTGTGTGTGTGTGTGTGTGTGTGTGTGTGTGTGTGTGTGTGTGTGTGTGTACGCGCGTGTGTGTGTGCGTGTGTGTGTGTGTGTGTGTGTGTGTGCGTGTGTGTCTATGCGCGTGTGTGTGTGTGCGTGTGTGTGTACACGTGTGTGTGCGTGTGCGTGTGCGTGTGTGTGTGTGTGCATGTGTGCGTGCAGGTGTGACGCTCCACCTGCTCTCCGCGGTGCTGGGTCGATACACTAATCAAGCTACTCTCCAAAGAGCTGGCAGTGCGCCGTTCCTGGCTATTGATTCTGTCCAGTGGCTGAATTTGTTCAGCCGAGGCACTCCGGGGTCCGTGCAGCGGACTCCCATTTCTGTTCCACTCCTCCATCCTCCCTTCTCTCTAGCCATCCATCTACCCATCCAGCCCTTCATTTTCTTGCAAAAACTCTTTGCCTTTCGCAAACCAATCCCTCCCCACTCCCCAACTACCCCCCCCCCCCCCCCATGTCCACTACCGTCACCACCCAGGCAACAGCAGGAGTCCTTGTGGCTTCAACACTTGACAAATTGCACCTGCTTCTCGACTGCTGAAACAGTGCCTCTGGCCCCCTCTGGAAAATGAAGAGGAATTCTGAAGGGGGAAGTTAGTGACTGTCTCTCTAGCTGCTGGAGGAGGGCTGATAGAAATGCGGCACTCAGTCTCCCTCAGTGCTTTTTCAAGTGAAGACTCGAAGAGTTGTCGCTTTTTTGTTTTTTTTGACAAAGGCTTCAAGCACCGAAGCTCTCTCGCCGTCTCTGTTATTCTGGACGTCTAAACTTGACATGTGGTCATTTGCACCACTTTGTATGAAGCTGCAGTGCAGTCACTGTTAGCAGGTAATCTCCACAGTCTTCTCTTAAGTGAGTAAGGTTGTTAACGTAAGTAAGTAAAGTTAACGTTGGCATAATTGTGACACCTGATCAGTGTATTATTAGATAGAAAAAAAAAGAAGAAAAAACAGCTAGCTGCTGAGGGATTGTTCTGCGAAAAAGAAAATGCCTGACGCTCTGTTTAACAAAAGACGTCTATGGTCTGCTCTGCTGTTCTGTTTAACAAAAGACGTCTATGGTCTGCCCTGCTGTTCTGTCTGTGATGGGCTTCATGACATTTCCACCCACCAGGCGCTCTACTGCTATCACCAGGCCTGCCTTGTCATCCACCATGTAATTGCCAGTTCAGAGGAAAAAGCCTCCAAGCCTGGCTCTACGCTGGCTGGGTGTGAGTGCTGAGCATTACCCATGCACTTTCCAGAGCACCGGCGTAATCGTTTCTCTGGCTTACAAAGGTGACCTTCAGCATGGCTGTTAAGCATCTCAATTGGCAGAATATGTGAGGGGGGGGGGTCTGGTGCTGTTTCGTGTCCTCTGAGGTGGGAGGTGTGCGAGGGACGGAAGAAGGGGTGATTTGGGGGTCTTACTTGTTCTGGGGGGAGAAGAGGTAGACAGACCAGTCCCCGCGCGTCTCGCACCAGTCTGGCCGGTACACCTCGATCATCTTCTGGACACGGAAACACAGGGTCTGCAGACGCACAAACAGAACCAGCCTCATCATCAACCACAGCTCTTCTATAATGGACTACAGCTAAACAACTCACTCAACATATTAACTTACATACTTACTTACTTACATACTTAACATACATGTGCCCATACATCAGCTTGGTCTATAGTATTTAATGAGAGGACATAAGGATGCCTATTATCCCAACAGAGAAGTATGTAATGTCCTGTATACCTACGTGATTGCAGAGACATGATTTCAACTCTGAATGGATTTTAATTACTTAAGGCATTGTGTTCCTCAGACGCTGATATTCATCTGCAGGGGGATTAATAAGAATCCCACACTGAAGATTGATATGACTGTATTATCACTCTGGAATTCAGTAATATTCTCCACAGAATGGATGAGCATATATTATTTTTCTCTCATTACCCACTGGGTTTGGTGTTCATCACAGAGTATTATCGTGTGCAGTCGCAAGAGTGGAAAATCCCTCTTATTATATTTTCTGTGCACATGAAAAAAATTATATATATATATATATATATATATACAGTATATTCTTTTTTTTCTTCCCACAGCCTTAAGTTGAAGGCAGGGTGTCAAGCGCTGTGAGGAGCAGGGGTATTTTGAGAACCCCCATTTCCCCAAAAAGAGTGACATGAAGGGTAAATGTCGACACAGTCTTATCGCTAACCATCCAAACACCAAAATTAGTTTGCTGGTCTGTCACTGTGCTCTTGGCTGTGCCTCGTCCTGCATTATTTCCCTGCATAATTAAAGTCTAACTTGTTGTACTAATGAATTAACTAGTGACCCAACCTAATGTGTCTAATGTTAAATCTAATGTGTCGAATGTGTCACTGGTATATACGGTAACCTGTCCTCTCGCTTCCAGACTTCCTTTAAGCTATTTAATAGATAAAGATAAATACAGCATCGCTACTCAAATGGAAATGTTTTACACTCTAATTTATGGACTTGGAGTAGATTTTTTTAAAATATTCACTGTGCAATGACCATCAATAAACAGGCAGACTATCGTTTTCAACAGTCTCTCTTTCAGTTACAATATTCATAGCGCAGTGCTGCTTTAGGGACACACAGGTATATCACAACACTCAACACTCATGCAGCGCTCCTCACTCACGTAGTCCACCTCCTCCTCCAACTCGCCCTTGCGGCTGTTGACCTGCGGGAACACCTCCCCCAGGAGCGGGGCCAGTGGCCCGGCCGGGGCCTTTCCGTTGCAGTCCTGGTGCTCGCCTGCCGCCTTCTCCCTGGAAGAGGTCTTCTTAAGGGGCAGCGGGAGGTGCGTCTGCTGCTGGGGGTACTGCTGGGAGAGGGGGGAGCCGGAGGAGGCCGGCATCAGCAGGAGCTGCGGCAGCTCCAGGGAGAGGGCCCGGCGGTCGCGGCGATGGGGGTAGCGGCGTGACAGCAGCAGCGGAGGGGGCAGGTGAGCCAGGTGTGGATGCGACGGGTGGGGCAGGGACGGATGCGGGGCGAGGAGGGACTCGTGCTCGCTGGGGTAGGGACGCGAGGAGGTGCCGCGCACGCGGAGGCTGCCGCCCCGCACCTGACGGCCCAGGCTGTTCCAGCTGCTGCGGCGGCTCAGGATGTGCTGGGGAGGGGGGAGGGGAGGGCGCCCCCAGTGGTGGTAGATGGAACTGCGCCGGCTGTGCCGCTGTTAAAAGAGCGGGAGATGTTATGACGGGAAAGAGGAGGAGGAGATAAGGAGGATGTGAAGGTGACAGAGTCAGGAGACGGGAAGGAGTAGTGGATGGGGAGGAGAAAGAGAAACAGAGAGAGAGAGAGAGTGAGAAACACAGATAGAGAGGTTATGACAGAAATGAGGAGGTGGAGGAGGTGAAACAAATGTGAAAATGACAGACAGGAGAGGGGGAGGAGTAATGGTTGAGATGATAGGAAGAGAAAGGGAAAGAGAGAGAGAGAGAGAAAATTAGTGAAAGTTGGGCTTTTCAAAACGGCGTGTCAACGAGGAGGCGACGGCGGTGAGAAACACGTGCACTGGAGGTTAACGCGTCTCTGGGAGATAATTACAACACTACCGCTGCATCGTCGGAGGCGCCTGACGACAATTACACATATTTAGCACCGAATCAAGTAAAAAGATCAGTTTCCATAGAAACGCTTTGTTCCAAAGAATCCCTTGTTGTCTTGGTTTAAACCCAACCTTCCGTGAGAAGTTGGAGCTCAAAAAAAGCCCTGGCTCTGTGTGAGGTAAGCCTGCCCGTCACTCCTCTCACTCCCTCACCTGCGCAACAAAATTAGCTTAATGATTAAATGATTAATGATTAAATCATTGGAATGAGGAGTTGCTGAATCCATTTTTTTTTGTCGTATATGTTTGTGCAGATAGGATTCATTGAATGATTTGTTTGCTATCAATACACCAGTGGGTGTGAGATTAGTCACAGGGCAAGACTTGTTTCTCTGCGAAAGAAACCAACATTTAACTTGCTCTCAGATGCCGGTGCTTTCAGAAGCTCGCGGTATTGCGGGCAAACCCGTATTTAGTTGCTGGTTTCTCTGGCTTTTGAAGGAGCTTCTCCTGCCTCCTGTGAAAGCACAAAGCCTCACGTGGCCCAAGAGATTGATGCGTCAGGAAACTATATTTAAACCCCCGTGTTCTCTCTCTCTGTCTCTCTCTCTCTCTCTCTCTTTCTCTCCCACTCTCTCAGTTTCTCTCGGAATCCTATGTGGCTGCTTCAATTAACACAGGTTGCCAAGACAACCCAAAGCCGCAGTTTGCCTTGGCACAGTGCCATCTTTTTTTTTCAGTTTACTTATGGTGTGAGCTTCGCAAAAACATAAATATATGTCCAAAAAAACACTTCCCAGTCCATTCCCAAGCCTTCCCTTTCCCCTTGCTACACTGCTATGTCTCCAGGCCCCCTGCTTGCCAGTATGTTCTCTCATTAGACCAATAATAACATCAAATGTTTTATTCATTTGATTGTTGGAGGACTGTTGTTATTTCCCAATGGGAATGGACATAGCTTCTGTTCCTCTCTTCTCTTTTTTTCTGGTTTCAGACCCACAGGTGGTTGCAATGAGTTCCAAATTTTCCCTTTCATCATGGAAGAATCAATATGCTATTTCCGTGGTAACCTCACTGTTCTGAATCCTAGATATTCAACTGTCTGCGAGTCTCCACTTTTGAATGTCTCAGTGAAATTCAGACTCTCTTTTCAGCTTGACCTCCCTTGGGTCGGGAGGACGGAGATCAGAGGACTTACAAACGATTTATATTTCATACCACTCTCCTGTCCTCTCACTATCCTCACATAATCTGTTTCTTTTCTCTTTCTCGCACAGACCAAGACATGTTTGGCAAATCTGTGTGAAAAATATCGACATAGACCAGTGGTTCTGAAAGTGTGGGGTTACAGTGAGGGGGGTGCGGACTTACAGGGAGCAGGTAGACGGTGAAAAAACAGAAACTAAAACCACCAACTACAGGCCAAGTTTTGTATGACAGTGCTCTTACAGCGTAGTATTCTATTACTAACCTATGTGATAAAGAGTTTATAGCCTGTTTGTACTTCTATTTAGACATAAATAGACCTAAATATAAACATACTTTAGCCTATATGTTCAGAAGGGAACTGTTAAGTGTTGCAGAAACAAATACAGAAACAAAGTTTAAGAAAAGCTATGCAACAACTGATGGGCATCTGTTTTTTCTTTCATTAAGTTAAATTGCAGGCAATTTAATCAATTTAAATGTTGTACACACGTTTTCACAGGATTACTGTTGGTCATTTCCTGTTTGTTAGAATTGCTGCAACCTGCCGAATTTTTCTACCTACCGATTAGCCTACTCCTCTCTATTCTTAATCTTCCAAAAAACCCGGAGAATTTTTATTTTTAATCTTCTAAAAGATTCAAGCTCAGACTATCGTTCTTGATCGAAGCATTCACCGTCAGGATTTGAGGCCATCTTCAAAAGTTTTCAAAAAACAAAACAAACTCTGCTGGATTTAACCTCTACTGAATTTAACCTCTACTGGATTAAACCCCCGACTCTCGTTCTTTATCGACAGATTCATCATCGGTATTTAAGAATTTCTCTGCTGGACTATCATCTTAATCTCCAGGTAACCCTTAGGGGAAAAAACTTTTTGCGGTGAAAGACACCTACAATTAATTTAACTGCCAACTCGCAGGTTAGCGGAAGGCGCTGTCGTTCTTTTAACAGAAGGCAGAAGAAGAATTTTATCCTACAAACAGTAGGTTTTTGCTTCTTCCTGTGAGCTTGGAGTTGTATAGATCGCTAAATTAAATTAACACTACCTGTTCTCATTCTGACTCTGAACAGCTAGCAAGCCTAGCAAGCAAACACCAGCTAAAGCTTAACGTTTGACTACCTCACCGCGAGTCACCGCGACATCGTAGCAAACAAAACACATAAACTCAAGTTTTTGCCTCTCATCTGACATCGCCACGATGCCTTCCCTCAGTGGTGCACCTGGATGCGACTCCTGCCTCCTGCTCAGACAGAAGGTAGTAGAACTAGAAGTCAGGTTAGCGAACTTCTACCAGATCAAGCTGGATGAGCAGTTCATTGACTCCATTGTATCTGTGGGTCCTCTTCACACACACACACATACTGGACATCTCGATTCCACTCTGCCCTGCATGAACACAAACCCAGACCACACCACTGCTCCCTGGCCACTGGTGGGACCAAGCCCACCCTGCCGGTGAACTCCACTCCTCACCAGCCATGGAGAACAGCTGGCAGAAGCAAGCGTGATGGAAGGCGGTCGGGACGACACACTGAGCCAGGCCAGCCCCTGAAACTGGGAAACCGCTACACCACACTGATGAATGAGGAGGAGCCCCCTGGGCTTGATGACACCCCTCCTCAGCCCGCCCTGCAACGCCCCCGCAGACCGGCTCCAGAGAAACAACGGCATCACACTGACATCCAGCATCGCCCACGCCGCCCTGCTTCCCATCCTGGGCCCTCAACACAGTCAGCATCCCCTAGACGGCTTCTCCCGCTTGACATGAACAACCTCCACCCTTGTCATTGGCAGCTCCATGATCAGAGATGTCTACATCCCCCTTCACCAAGCGGTCCCTGCAAGGTCCACTGCTTCCCCGGAGCGAGGGTCCGTGACATTCAACGTAGACTCCCAAGCATCCTCGCTGGCTACACCAAGGTCAGCACCATAATTGTACATGTGGCACAAACGACATCAGAGCAAGACAGACAGAAGTCCTGAAGGCAGACTTCACAGCCCTCCTCACTACCCTCATGGACACAGGAAGACGGATCGTCATCTCTGGGCCTCTCCCTACCTCCCGGAGAGGCGCTGAGAGATGGTCAAGACTTTTCAACCTCCACACCTGGCTGCGAGCGACCTGCGCTTCATTAGACATTGACTGTGTTAACAACTTTGACCTGTTCTGGGAGAGGCCCAGCCTGCTGAAGCATGATGGCCTCCACCCAAACCGGATCGGAGCCAGTCTGCTGTCGGACAACATGAAGACCACCCTAAGGCACTGACATCCTGTAGAAAACATCACAGACTCATGCCCCCCAGGTAAGTAACTCTAATAACACTGTTTATGAAAAATGAATCTGAATCTGTCAATGTTTTCTACAGAGCAATATATGACACCACTACCTCAGAACAGGCTGCTTCATATAATATTATGGCATGCGCCTATAATCCTATTCCAGTTTTAATCTCTACCCAACGCACAGTTAAAAACAAAGGCCATAGATACAATAGAAGCCCAGCAAATATTCTATCTATACCCCGGCATATTCCTCCTTCCTGTGAGCCACTATATCCAGAAAATATTTCAATGGCAATTTACTAAATATTAGGTCACTATCAGGGAAACATTTCTCATTAACGATCTTTATATTGTGAACGTTAAATTAGACTGTATGTTTTTAACAGAAACCTGGCTAAAACAAAAATGGGTCTGCAGCTCTTATTGAAGCATCCCTCCCAATTATAGCTTTTTCAGTCCATTAGAACAGCTAAAAAAGGGGGCGGGACAGCCACCATAACCACGGATGCCCTGTGCTGCAGGAGCATCTCCTTCGATGATTTTGCCTCATTTGAATATCATGCCATAGGTTCTAAAGTGCCAGCCTCCTGTTCTGACAGTAAACTGTGTATAGGCCACCCAAGCAATGTCCCCACTTTTCTAACAGACTTTTCAGAACTACTCTCCATTATACACACAAACTACGATAAGATTATTATCACTGGTGATTTTAAACATACATGTTGATAATGGGAACGACTCAAAGGCCCGGGATTTTTATGAATCTCTTGAATTCCATGGACTTTACACAACACATCACTGAACCCACTCACAACCGTGGCCACACCCTTGATCTAGTTATTACAAAGGGTCTTACAACTGTTATATCGTTATCTGTGACCTTGCTCTTTCTGACACTTTTTGTATTTTCTTTACAGCACTGGTACCTAAAGTTAGAAATAGTGCTGAATGTTTTATTAAGAAACGCTATCTTAACTCTGCAGCAGCTGAGAATTTCAAAGTAATGATGAACATAACTAGTGCAAAAACCCAGATACGGGGCCATCATGTGTTATGATCTAGTAACTACTCTAAATACAAATTAAGGACAGCACTTGACTCTGTAGCACCATTTGAAACAAAAAAAGGTTTTAGCCAAACAAAAAGCTCCATGGAGAAATGAGGAAATTATTAAACTTAAGAGATCCTGCAGAAGGTCTGAGCGTACATGGAGAAAGACCAAGCTACAGGTCCACCTTGATATCTTTAAGGATAAACTTTCAGTCTTTAATAAAGCAATAAGAAATGCTAGGAAGGATCATTTCTCTAATTTGATATCTACAAATTCTAACAATTCCAGGGTCCTCTTTTCAACAATAGACAGCCTTATAAATCCTGCACCTAAAGTAGATGATAGTCTCTTTTCCACCTCCAAATGTGAGGAATTTGCAGCATTCTTCAGAGATAAGATAACGAACATTAGGAAAAATATTGCTCAAGAAATTCCAAATGTCTTGTTTTCTGATCCCCTTCCACCATGCTGTAACAGTATGAGCTTTTTTGCACTGGCTGATATAGAAATGCTGAGCAAAGTAGTGTCACAACTGAAGCCGTCTACATGCCCTCTTGATCCCCTTCCCACCAAATTTTTTAAGACCATCTTTGACTCTGTGTCTAAGGACATTCTAGCCATTATAAACTGTTCCCTGCTTACAGGTATTTTCCCATCAGAACTTTAAAACTGCCCCTGGTGAACCCTCCTTGAAGAGAAAGCAATTGTAGAACAGTTTTAAAACAATTTTTAGACCCATCTGCTAATCCTTCCCCTTTCTACCAGCAAAGATCCTGGAAAAAATTGTCTTTTAAACAGTTAAAATAATTTCCTAGATGCTACGTGTTGCATTTTGCATACACCTTCCAATGCTGGGTTTTCCGCTCCATATCATAGGCACATGAAACCGGCATTAGTCAAGGTTGTAAATGATCTCAGGATTAATGCTGACTCCAAAAAACTATCTGTCTTGGCCCTTCTGGATCTGAGCGCAGCCTTTGATACTGTTGATCACAATATCCTTATTGATAGACTTGAAAATTGGGTTGGCCTCCACTGGTCCCGGTCCTAAACTGGTTTAGGACCTATCTAACTGGCCGGGAATACTTTGTCGCCCTCGGAGACCACAGCTCAAAAAACATTTGTATGACCTGTGGGGTCCCTCAAGGATCCATTTAGGGCCCTTACTTTTCAGTCTATACATGCTACCCTTGGTAGTGTAATTAGGAGGCACAACATCGACTATCATAGCTATGCAGATGACACCCAGCTCATATTTCTGTAACACCCAACAACTACAGCTGTATTGATTGGTTTGGTAAATTGCATTTCTGATATAATGTATGGATGTCACAAAACTTTCTCCAGCTAAACCAAGATAAAACAGAGGTATTAGTCATTGGTGAAAAAAACGAGAGAGAGAAACTAACTGCACACTTAAAAACACTAGCACTTAACACCAAGCACCAAGCCCGAAACCTAGGCGTCATACTTGACTCAGATCTCAATTTTTGAAACCCATATCAAAAATATAATAAAAACATCTTTTTATCACTTAAGAAACCATTGCTTAAGGTGCAACCGTTTCTCGCTCAGGCTGACACCGAAAGACTGATGAACGCGTTTATCACGAGCAGGCTAGACTACTGTAACTCGCTTTTGTCTGGTCTACCAAAAAAGCCATTAGTCAACTACAAAACAATACAGAATGCAGCAGCGCGAGTCCTCACTAAAACAAGACGGAGAGCGCACATCACACCAGTATTAAAATCACTGCCACTGGCTACCTGTTAGTTTTAGAATAGATTTCAAGGTTCTCCTACTAGTCTATAAATCACTCCATAGTCATGCACCTGAATATATAACAGACATGCTCTCAAGGTACACACCCAGTAGATCCCTGAGGTCCTCCGGCACTGAACTTCTAACAGTTCCAAAAGCCAGGACAAAGAGACATGGGGAAGCAGCTTTTAGTTTCTATGCCCCCAACCTTTGGAACACTCTGCCAGAATACCTAAGAATGGCCGAAACGGTTGAAACCTTTAAACATGCACTTAAGACATACCTCTTTGATCTCGCTTATCACTCACTGTAAAATGTATTTAACATTTATGGAACATTTATTTATTTACTTATTTCTGTCTCTTTTCAAGTATTTGTACCCCCCCCCCCCCCCCCAGCAGCTGTCTCTTAGTTTGACGATAACTGTGCTGAGCAGTCCTTTATGGTGCCAGTGCGGTTAGTACGTAATTTCCTGTTCATTTATCTCTGGCAAAATCTGTGTCTTTTTATAAGTGTTTTGTAACTTGTAAAATGTATTTATTTAACATTAATGTAACATTTATTTATTTATTTACTTATCTGTGTCTCTTTACAAGTGTTTGTAACCCACCCCCCCCCCAGCAGCTTAGTTTGACGATGACCGTGCTGAGTAGTCCTTTACGGTGCCAGTGCGGTTAGTACGTTTATTTTATTTTATTCATTTATCTCTTGAAAATCTGTGTGTTTTTTTTTTTTTTTTTACAAGTGTTTGTAAACCCCCCCCTTTTCTTTCCTACTGTGAGGCGCATTGTGTTACTTCCTTGTATGAAATGCGCCGTACAAATAAAGTTTGATTTGATTTGATTTGATTTCAGTTTCAATCTCTGCCAATATATTATTTTAAGTGTCCTTGGGATCTGTGTTCTCAATACTTGATTTTAGCAGATGTTGTTAGAAAATATGCTTCAGTTTAGAGTTCCAGTATGCACTTACTTGTGAAAGACTTAAGTATTAATAGCACACCAAGGACACTTAAAATGAAGTGGCCTCCACTTTCTCTTCAACTCAATTCAATTTAATTCGATTTAAAGTTGCAGGTGCAGTGTTGCTAAAAGCTAGTATTTACCAAGAGTTTTTTTTTTTATAAACTCTGTGCAATGTTACAGTAACAAACATAACAAAAACATAGTAGGTTAAAATATTGTATCATGTATTTGAATTAAACGTATATATATGTCATTCTATGTTCATATTACTGTATGTTAATGTGAATATAGGGTGACACATACATTTAACTTTTTTCATACATAGACACATGCACACTCTCTCCGTCTATCACACTCTTTCTCTCTATCTTTCACACTCTCTCTATCACTTTCTCTCGCCCTCTTGTCTTCACGTACCAGTGAGAGGGAGCGCTGCTCCAGGCTGGCCTTGCCCAGGCTGATGATGCTGCTCTTCCGGGAGCCCAGAGCGAAGCTCCTCCGCTCGGCCGCGAACACGCCCAGCGCCGCCGACAGCGAACCCATCTCCAGGTGGCCATTGGGGGTCAGGGTGCAGATCTTGGGATCTGGGGACAGAGAGAAGTGGCAGCGGCAGTCACTCACTTTGACTCTGGTGTAGAGGGTTGAAAACATCTAGAGTTTCCACTTCTGCCAAGCATTGCATCAGCTGAAAACAATGTTTTGTTTTGTTTTGAAAACTAGTGTTTTGTTTTTCTAGTGCATCTCCTTTTTTTATCAAGGAGTTCTTGTGTTGATTAGCACAGTCAGCTCACTGTCTCAATACACACACAAAGGCTTTATAAACATAGCATTTGAATTAGACATTAGACACTTTTTTCCCTGACGAAGTGTGGAACTTCATTCCCACCTTGGCTCTAGGGTGTAACAGGCTATGAATACAGACACCGTGAGCAGCCTTTGCATTTTTCAAAACTGCGGCCTTTGCAATTCTATTATTCATCGTGTGATTCTGTTTTTTCCCTCGACGTTGTGCTACCAAGACATACAAACGCGTATTGGACGCCCATTGGAAGTGACAACACTGGTGGACCGACGCGGTGTGGGAGAAGGCTGGTCAGATCTCGTCTGTATCAGAGCGAAACACAGGGACCTCGACGGGCTCGGGAGTTTGTATAAAACTTTCATCGTGTACAGAGGGGACTCCAGGCTTGGAATCACTCCAGTGGAGAGCTGCGGTTGTTGGTGTGGCTGCAAAACAGAAATCCCTGGCTGTAGCGGCGCGGCTAAATAATTAACGCCTGCAAGGTGGGCAGCCTTTACTCCAGGCAGAGCAGACCCAAAAGATTCCTTGGCCGTGGCATTTGTTTTCTCAGGAAGGTCAGCGCGGGGGGGGAAATTAAGTCACATCGCAGAGGAGAGGTGCCGACACATACACGCACACGCACACACACACACACACACACACACACACATACACGCACACACACACGCACACGCACACACACACACACACACACACACACAGACACACACACACAGATACACACACACTCAGATACACACACACACACTTTGCCATGATTTGCTTTATCTAGTTTCTGTCTGCAGTGGCCAGTATGCCTGCTACCGCTTCTCCGGGAGGCCGCAGATGGAGAGATGATTTATACATCACAGGCTGAGAGGCGCGCTCCTCCCCCCCCCCCCCTAGTCTCCCCACTCGTGTACGATGGAGGACACCAGTCTGCCTGGGTCTCAAGGGTTACGCCGCCAGAGCGCGCGAGAGAGAGAGAGAGAGAGAGAGAGAGAGAGAGAGAGAGAGAGAGAGAGATAGAGAGAGAGAGGCACGGCCTCCTCTCTGGTTCATCCGAGGAGATGCATGTGGGGGGAGGGGATGGGAAGAGAGAGAGAGA
>NC_045175.1:825031-832531 GCF_900700415.2 Clupea harengus | reverse complement strand
GGAGGGAGAACCAGGAACACAATGATCTACAGAGGGAACCAAAAGGGAGAGAAAAGGAGAGAGGGGAGGAGGGAGGGGGAGAGTGTCTGAGAAAGAGAGAGGTTGATGAGTGTGATGGTAAAAGAGGGAGCTCTAGTGTGTCATTGAGGAGCAGACTGGGCCCTGCATTGCTGTGGTGTGTGTGTGTGTGTGTGTGTGTTTCTGTAATGTGTGTGTGTGTGTTTCTGCATTCCTGTGGTGTTGTTGTGCAGTGCAACAGTGTGCAGGGGGGGTAAAGTACTTATACCATACAATCGTACTTGTACCATACAATACCTCTTAAATATAATATTACTAATACCTCTTTCACTTCATCTCACTTATTACCACCACTAATACTTACACCTGCACTTTACATATACTTATCATACCTACACTTCTTACCTCAATTGCTGCTATTCTTGTCCCAATTACTGTTCATATTGCATATCCATTTCTTACTGTTCATATTGCATATCTATTTCTTACTGTACATATCTATTTATTCACTTATTACACTTTACATATGCACATACTCTGCACTTTTTGCTATTTTGCACTTCTGGTTGGATGCTAAACTGCATTTCGTTGCCTCAGTACTTGTACTCTGTGCAATGACAATAAAGTTGAATCTAAAAAAGAGCACCTTTAGTGCCCACGCCACCAGAGGGTTACTGAAGACTGAACAAGGGGACAGGAGAGAGAAGAGGAGAGATGGGAAAGAAAGAGCGGAGAAGAGGAGAGAGAGAGGACACGAGAGGAGAGAAGACAACTGATGACAGAGAGGGAGAGAAGAGAAACCCAGGGGAGAACACAAGGGCCTAGAGAGAGGGGAGAGCAAGTAGAGAGCTGAGGGGAGAATCGTCTCTGTGAGAGCCTGTGGGGGGTTTGTGTGGGGTGCGTGTGGGGTGCGTGTGCGGTTTGTGTGGGGTTTGTGGGGGGTGTGTGTGCGGTTTGTGTGGGGTGCGTGTTTTTTTGGGGGGGGTTTGTGGGGGGTTTGTGTGGGGTTTGTGGGGGGTGTGTGTGGGGTGCGTGTGGGGTTTGTAGGGGGTTTGTAGGGGGTGTGTGTGGGGTTTGTAGGGGGTGTGCGTGGGGGGTTTGTGGGGTGCATGTGGGGTTTGTGGGGTTTGTAGGGGGGTGTGCGTGGGGGGTTTGTGGGGTTTGTAGGGGGGTGTGCGTGGGGGTGTGTGTGTGGGGTTTGTAGAGGGTGTGCGTGGGGGTGTGTGTGTGGGGTTTGTAGGGGGTGTGCGTGGGGGGTTTGTGGGGTGCTTGGGGGGTTTGTGGGGTTTGTAGGGTTTGTGTGGGGTGCGTGTGGGGTTTGTGGGGGGTGTGGGGGTTTGTTGGGTGCGTGTGGGGTTTGTGGGGGGTGTGCGTGGGGTGCGTGTGGAGTTTGTGGGGGGTGTGTGGGGGGTTTGTTGGGTGCGTGTGGGGTTTGTGGGGGGTGTGCGTGGGGTGCGTGTGGAGTTTGTGGGGGGTGTGTGGGGGGTTTGTTGGGTGCGTGTGGGGTTTGTGGGGGGTGTGTGGGGGGTTTGTGGGGTGTGTGTGGGGGGTTTGCACGGGGTTTGCGCTGGGTTTGTGGGGTTTGTGGGGGGTGCGTGTGGGGTGCGTGGGGGGTTTGTAGGGGGTTTGTGTGGGGTTTGCGCTGGGTTTGTGGGGGGGTTTGTGGGGTTTGTGGGGAGTGCGTGTGGGGTGCGTGGGGGTTTGTAGGGGTTTGTGGGGGGTTTGCGCAGGACCCACCTGTTCATGGTGCTCGATGCCCATGCTGATAGTGTTGATGAGGATAGCGATCATGATGCCTCGGTTGAAGTACTTGCTCTCCACGATGCCCCACAGCTTGATGCGCACCTCCACCCACACACCCCTGCAGCGGCCCTGGCACGTCCGCCTCTCAACCTTCCCCTCGCCCTCTGATTGGTCGCCTTTTCCGTCCGTCTCCCCCGCGTCGCCTGCCTCCTTGTCCCCATTGGCCGAGCCGTCCCCAGGGCCCGCACCGTCGATGAGCGACAGCGCCGCCGAGCAATAGGGACAGGCCTCAGCGGTGGGAGTGACGGCGGGGTCGGTGGGGTTGTCTGCGGAGATGTGCTCGGCTTTGGAGCAGTGCGGACAATGAGAGTCTGTGGAAGGAAGAGGAGCTGAATTAATGGGGAGATAATGAGCCCCACAGGTGAATAATGCACAGTAGTGGCGTGTGCAACGTTTGTATTCATTTTCACTCCATTCATAGTTAATGAAGGAGAGACGAGGAGTTTATCATCGTTAAAGTGACACCAGGTAAAAGGCTGTTACTCTTACAGGCAGACTGATTTGAATAGAGTCAGACCTCTCCTCTCTTCTCCTCACTTCTCCTCTTATCTACTTCTCTTTACCCCTCCTCATACTTTTCTTTTGTTTCTTTCTCTTTCCTGCCTTTATTCCTATTCTCTGTCCTGTTCCACCTCCCTCTGTCTTACTCTCCACCTCCTTCTGACAGGGCCTCCCTCGGCTGTCTCCTTCACTCTTGTCTACTCACCCTAACTGAATCTCTTACTCTCCCCTTCCCTCCTCTCCTCTCTGCTTCTTTTCTTCTCTTCTTTGCATTTTTTTTATTTATCTCCCTTACTTTTTCCTTTCTAATCCCTTTCTCCTTCAACTCCTCCTTTTTTCTCTCTTCACCACCACACCCCCCCCTTTCTTTCTCCATCTCCATCTCCATCTCCCTCTCCTCTCCTCTCCTCTCTCCTCTCCTCCCTCCCTCCCCCCTCCCTCCCCCCCTCTCCACCCCAGTCTCCACTCACCCATCGGTATCTGTCGGAGGCGGCCCCGCTCTCCCCCGTTCACGTTGGCCATCTCCGCTCCTCGTCCCCCCTCGTTCACCCCCGTCCCCGCCGCGCCGGTGCCCCCTGTCTTCTCCGCCCCGGGCTTCCCCCCCCCGCCGCCCCCGCCGGGACACTCCCAGAGGCGGCGGAGGAAGGCGACGG
This sequence comes from Clupea harengus, assembly GCF_900700415.2. Classification (NCBI taxonomy): domain Eukaryota; kingdom Metazoa; phylum Chordata; class Actinopteri; order Clupeiformes; family Clupeidae; genus Clupea; species Clupea harengus. The sequence goes on along the minus strand of NC_045175.1, from coordinate 829,556 downwards.
TGCGTCGGCGGGCCTTGCGCAGCACGTGGCACACCAGCTGGAAGAGCTCCTCGTAGCAGTCGCCCGGCTCGGCGGCCATGGAGGCCAGCGTGCTGGAGGAGAGGCACTGGGCGCGCTGCTCCTGCATCAGCTGGTGCTCCCGCTGCTTGGTCTCGGAGAACTGCGTGGCGATGACCACCAGGCACAGGTTGATCATGAAGAAGGAGCCGATCTGAGGAGGGAGGAGAGAGAGAGGGTATGAGAACGGGGGGAGGTAATGTGTGTGAGAGTGTGAATGTGTCTCAGTTGGAGTGTGCGAGTGCGAGTGTCTGTGTGTGTGTGAGGGACGCTGGCTCAGTTGGAATGTGTGTGTGTGTGTGTGTGTGTGTGTGTGTGTGTGTGTGTGTGTGTGTGTGTGTGTGTGTGTGTGTGTGAGCACCTGCATGTGTTAGTGAAGGGCACTTGGACAGTGTGTGTGTGTGGGTGTGTGCGTCAGCGTATGTGTGAGGGAGTGAGGGAGAAGTGGGGAAAAACAAACGATGAGCTAAAGGAACATGGGAAATCCCTCACTTAATTAATAAATCACAAGGACACAGTAACAAGAAGCCTGGAGAGGAAAGGAAAGCGGGATACCACAGAAGAAAGAGGTGGAGAGAGAACAGAGCGAGAGAAGGAGAGGGGGAGAAAGAAAGGGGGAGAGAGAGTGAGATAAAAAGGAGAGAAAGAGAGAAAAAGAGAGAGAGAGAGAGAGAGAGAGAGAGAGAAAGAAGTCACCTCTAAGCAAATGGCAGATCACTTTTCTCCCTGTTCCCCACACAGGAGGAGACAAATCACTGAAACTCACACTAACCAGCTCTCTTTGAGTTTAATATGATCTGCACCACTGGGCCTCACTGAAACTCACACTAACCAGCTCTCTTTGAGTTTAATATGATCTGTACCACTGGGCCTCACTGAAACTCACACTAACCAGCTCTCTTTGAGTTTAATATGATCTGTACCACTGGGCCTCACTGAAACTCACACTAACCAGCTCTCTTTGAGTTTAATATGATCTGTACCACTGGGCCTCACTGAAACTCACACTAACCAGCTCTCTTTGAGTTTAATATGATCTGTACCACTGGGCCTCTGCTGTGCTTCCAAACCCATCGACCCATCGGATTGCAGAGTGCACGGGTTATAACTGTTTGACAGTTCTTAAGCATTTTTTTGTTGTGTTTATTTTTTTTTATCAAGAAAAAAAAGTAGCAAACACAGTTTAAGCTCCTCTAAGCTGTTAGCTCACAGCGGGCTCGCCACTTCTTCTCCTGTAATCCCTCTTACTCTGTATCTATTTCCTCTTTGAGACACCGACGGAGAACAGTGCCGAGAATGGGATTGGGGACGGGGCTCTCAGTGATAAGGGCGGGGGTTTCCCTAACCCTCCTGTACGCTGTGTCATTCGCACGTCAGAGCTTAAGCTGTACCTTAATGTTTCGAGGTGTTTCCCGGAACATCCTTAGCTAAACGAATCTTCTGTGAGAGATACCCTCATGAGGTTGGTCTGGCTGTTGGTAAGGCTGTCCTTATTTGGGAACTTTTTTGGGGAACTCACTTGCTCTACAAATCTGAGTCATGCCCATCGTACTCATCTCACGCCTGCTCAAACCTACGCCAGAAATACTGATTCAGCCTCTTAAGGTATACATGGGAAGGGTTCTCTGAGGGGAACTCTTAAGGTGTACATAGGAAGGTTTCTCTGAGTGGAACACATGGTTTTGGAAACACAGTAGACAACTGCAGTAAGGCATTCCTTTCAGGTCTTCGTAAAATGAGAAAACCCAGTCCAGTTGCTTAAATGATCTCAGATCAGCCTCTGCAACAGCATGAAAGAGCCAGTTCGTCATTCTGCTAAAGATATTCCAAACAATCCCAGTGTTTATGGTTCAAGTCCGGGTGGGGTGACCACGCTCTCCCTTCACTACAAGCCCACTCTCCTTCACCCAAACCCAGTCTTCTGATTTATACCACTCCTCTTTCGTCCTTTTCTTTCTTTTATCCCCAGTACTCGGTTGCAATGCATTCATTATACCTGATGAAAACTGTGGTGTATGCCGTTCTGCTATATTTTTTCTCATCTAAATCAGTGCGGCCCACTTGATTGCTACTGCTCTTGATGATTGTCAAACGCTGTTCATCTGGCTGTGTGTGTGTGTGTGTGTGTGTGTGTGCGTGTGTGTGTGCGAGTGTATTTTTCATGCCACTCTAATTTGCTTTCTGCTGGAGTGTTTGTGGGTAAACAGCACACTGACGATGAGTGTTTTGATCCGCTCTGCTTCAGGAGTTGATTCAAGGCTTTCATTTTTCCATTCGTGAGGGTTGTGAAGGAAAACTGGAAATATCTGACTGTGTTTTGCCCCTCGGATTCGCTCTGAACTTTAGAAACGATTAGCGCTTGATCCAAGATATAATGTGCTGAAAACCGTGTATACATGAAGAAGACAAGACAGATGGAAGGATGGACAGTTAGAGACAGATACCTAGACCAAAAAACAACTTGATTATTTTAAGTTATAAATAGTATTTTAGTATTAGTATTAAGTTATAAATAGTATTTTATTGTTAAACTAGGCCTCTATTGCTCGTAGCTTGATTGTTCTCTCCTTTGTACGTCGCTTTGGATAAAAGCGTCTGCTAAATGACTAAATGTAAACGTAAATGTAAAAACGGCCCATAGTGTTGTAAACCCTCCATATTATAAAGATCAAACCGAATGAAAATGAACAACTGTTAAGAAGCCACCCCAGGGACCACTGAACGCCATCACACCAAACTTTTACAATCACAGAATGCAAGAGCTATGCAGCTACAAAAAAAAACCTCCTCTTGTCTTAGCAAGCAATGACAGAGTGACGGCCTGGGGGCTCTTTTAGGATGACAGCAGACGACCGAGTGACTGATGTATTCAATTAACACTCGTCTACTGTTTTTCTCTATCTGTTTTTTTTTTTTCTTCCCCATCACGTGATTCCCCCGTAGAGGGCATCCCGGCGGTATAGCTGTGGTCTGACCCGCGCTGTGTATTAAATAACGGTGATGGAGAGGAAGCGTGGTGGAGGAGCAACACGCACGTTGGGGGTGTGAGGTGTGTGTGTGTGTGTGGGGGGGGGGGGGTTGCTGGTGGGAAGGATTAGGCGAGCGGAATTCATTTGCGAAGAGTCGAGCGATGCTTCTGTTGCCAAGATACAGATGGAGACGGAGAGAGGGAAGGAGGGAGGAGGAAGAGGAAAAGTGAGTAATGACAAAGAGAGAGAGAGAGTGAGAGAAATGAAAAAGAGAGAGTGAGCAAGGGTGAGTGAGAGAGAGAGATGAGGATGAGAAAGAGAGAGAGAGAGGTGAGGATGAGAAAGAGAGAGAGTGAGCGAGAGTGAGAGAGAGATGAGGATGAGAAAGGTGGGTAGAGAGAGAGAGAGAAAAGGTAAAAAAGGAAGAGAAAGAAGGAAGGGAAAGAGAGAAAGGGAGTTGGAGAAGACAACACAGTGGCATCGGAGAGAGAGAGAGAGGTGAAAGTGAGGGGAAAAGAGATAGAAGGACAAGATGTATCTGTTCACATGTTTAGATGATTAAAACCATAGCAGTTACCCCTCTATACATCACACACACAGACACCCCCCTCACACACACACACACACACACACACACACATAATAACACACACTCACAATAACACACTCACAATAACACACACACACAAACACACTCACACAGAGACACATTTACACTATGACAGAAAGGACAGTGATGCGTTACAACAAATAATTTCAACAAATTACTTCTGGATAGTAGTAAACGTCAATGATTAGTTATGGAATTTTTACAATTATTGTCACACTTGTCTCAATACTGAAGGGACCGGCATAGGTCATAAGAATATGCCATAGTCAATAATTCAATGATATTATACTTAGTTATAATTGTTACTTTATTTGGATTTAACTAGCATGTAAACAGTTCCTGGGTGAATATACTTGATTTTGACCAGGGGAGTGAGGTGCGACATTGGTCTCACCTCCCCCCCAGGTCGAGACAAAGAACCCTGCACCCATGGCCCATTTGAATAGACGGTAACACCCCTTAGATATCAGTGTATTTAACAGACTGTTCCTCAAGGAATAAGTCAGATATGCTGAGGAGAAGTTCTGTGAGGGAGGATGGATCCTCAGTCTCTGTCTCACAGTGGTCAGCCGCCATTCTTCAAGAATAAACCTGGATCCTGACTGATCAAACCTAAGACTGAATCTTCAATATATGGTATAAATTATATCCCATCAATACCATGCCCACATTCACCATATAGACTAATAGACTAATCAATGAACTAAACTGTGGATACGTTTAGATTGCTTTAATACAAAATGCACTGCGCACCTGTCTCAGGCAAAACACAGAAAATGAGATACTCTGTTCCAAAACGTTACATTTCAATTCAAAACTGTACATGGAAATATGTAGATCACTGTAGGTGGAAATATGCTGTATTTTGACAGACAAATAAAACTATACT